>NC_056749.1:123429160-123571660 GCF_019279795.1 Protopterus annectens
AAAAGAATACATGGAGAAGGATCAGACAAGAAGCCAAGAAATGTGGAAAATGCAAAAATACAGTATAAGTATAGAAAACTCTTGGAACAACCTCATGCTAAGGATCGAACACAGCAATGGTTAAGGTGAGGTTAATTTGAACATTGACGGCCCAAGATAATGGACTTGCGTACTCTTTGTTTTCAAATTCCATTGAACATGTGGGAGGAACAGACAAATGTAGGTGTTGTAAAACAGAATTGGAAACGGTCTTGTCTCTTGTTGCTAGCTGTGATATAGTAATGGCAGAAGGACTGTATACTAAAAAGCATAATGTGGCAAGACTGTTGCACTGGGGATTGTGCAAACATTATGGTATTGAAGTGTCTGAAAAACACTGGAAACATGACCCTCAAAGTATTACAGAAAATGATGAAATTTACATCACATGGGATCATCCATTACGAACAGTTCAAAATATAGATGTGAGAAAACCAGATACAGTGGTCTATTAAAAGACAAAAGTAGCATTGACCATTGAAATTGCTACACCCAGTGACTACACTGTCTTGAATAAAGAGAGAGAGACGGTCATAAAATATCAGGATTTGCAGGCAGAAACGAGGGCAGTGTAGAGTACCCAGACAGTTCCAATAGTAGTAAGAGCAACAGGTCTTATAAAAAAAAATTACTGGGGACACTGTGGTGCTACGAAGAGCACTTCTGGTTAACAAAGATTGAAACAATACTAATTTCATGAACTAGAATTATATTTTGACTTAGGAATGAGGTCCATTCCTGTCATGGTAATGGAGAACCAAAAGACAAGATAATGTGATCCAGATACACAAAATGTTAAACACTTGACGTTTACCCAGACAGGAATGTAATAAGCATCTTTTAAACTTAAGGTTACCAAAAAACTCTAATGTGGAAGAAGGGATGATAAATTGTGCAGTGAAAGCATTTTTAATATGGACACTATTACAAGCTGGTCTAGGAAATAAAGATCCAGAACTGGACACCAGACATTCTTACTTTGGCACCAGAAACATTCTTGAATAAAAACCTTCTCCACCAGGAGGAAGGAACTGTTTCTATTACCTCTTGAGAAAAAAAACATGCTGTAGGAAAGGAGGGAGCACAGAGGTTTGGCCTGGTTGACGTGGAACAATTCCCTGGAAAGGAGGGGATTTATTCCCACTGCCATATGTAACCCAACTGAAATCAGTCTTGGAACCCATTTATTCTAAGCAGTCTACTGCCAAAGAAAGAAATGGAGGTTCAAGCTTTTTGGAAGGGATAAATGACTTGTATAGCCATTCTAACTTACTTCACTGTTATTTTGTTCTTTGGGGGTGCTTTTTGTAACCTCCCTGCCATTGTTTTTAAATGTCTGCTTACCTGCGCAAGAAGCATTTTTTGTTTCTTGCCAAAAAGTCAAAGTAAACTTTGTCATTTAGAAGTACACAAGTGTAGCCTAAACGAAATTTCATGCATCAGCTCACTTCTTCAGATTACAAAGGAAAGTGAAACATATACAAGTAGAGGAATAAACATAACAAATGCAATACCTCTCTCAATACAAACAAGAAAGAGCAGAGATATTTACCAACACTCATACAAAAAGAATACCCTCCTGCGAGTTAACTACCCTATTTAAAGTAATAAAAAATCTGGATGAGGTAGCACAAATACCCTTTAATTTACAGTAGGAGGGCTGAAAGATTTCTTGTGTCAGCTTACTCCTGTCATAACATTTTTGATAAAAACTAAGTCTCTATCCAAAGGTGAATTTAAAATCTTAACTTTTACATACTCTGGGAGATTCTAAGAATGCAGCAGGCAAACCTCAACACTACCGCTGGCAACACCCCTGGATAAAGTATCTACAGTGTCATAAACACACTTTAAACAATGCATAGTGACCCGAAAAATAGATGAAACTGACCACCACAAAGCAGATTTTTCCTCGCAGGAAGAAACTGCAGAAAAAATCTTCCTCATACTTTTACAATTAGTAAGAATAAACTATGATATGAACCTAACAATTCAAAATTCTGAAAATTAAAATTGTAATATATACTTTTTCCCCATACTTATCAGTTAAGAAACCTATCAGAAGGGGAAGGATTAAAATTAAAACTGAAAAAGATGGGATATCAAAATTGAACGTTATCTTGGGAATTTACGATATTACACATTCCTCCAAACAATACACCTAGATCCCAGGTGATTGTACTTATGAATATTTTCCTATTAATGAAGCTCTATATAGCTACAAATTGGTTGAACCCTATGCAAACGACTTGGGAAAACTTTAAGATCTTCGCAATAAAACATATATTAGCTCACAAATATGTTATCAATAACCAAAGTAAACATTCAAACAATCTAAAGATTTGGGAACAAATTTTTAACATTGTATTAGCCTAATCTATTGAAATCAGGAAATCCCATTATTATTTTATTTTAGACTATAGTATAACCTTTGGAAGAACCTTACTACTACTAGGGATTATATTTGGACAGAAACTTTGTAGATATGTTATTCAAATGGTGAAAGCATTCATGTATATATATTGTATATATTTTATGTTAATGTTGATAGAAATTGTGTAGAAATTATTTTCGTTTTTTTTCCCTCTAAGTGTGTATGAAAAAGTTAAAAATAATAAAGATTTACTATTGAAAAAAAAAATTAAAATGCTTGGCAGCAGCTGGACTGACTAAAACTACAGCTACTGGGTCAGGTCTAGGATGAGTATATTAAAATTTGAAAGACTGAGGAACTTTGTACGTTCTACCAGTTTTATTAGGTGCAACACGTTGGGTATCTGAGAGACATCCTTCAATGCTGGCAACACTGGGGGAATAGGAGGCAATTCTAGGAATTTCAGTTGTAACACTTCAAAGTATTTCCTCTGGGACTTGAGTCCTCAGTGTTTTCCTACTGAAAACACTGGTACATTCTGGAAATAGTATTTGAGAAAGATAGTCCTTTATAGGGAGAGGCAGATGACATCAATTTCTTAGGAGAAAAAAATATATCTGTCCTATCACATTCCTCTCAATATTTAATTTCTTGAATGTCAAAAATAAAATCCCTTTTTCTCTTCCCTCAAACCACCTGACAAGAAGGGTCAACCACTTGTATGACACCCTGACTTAAACTACTCCTGTCCAGTGAAACTGGCAGGAGAAGACGTTCAGTATTCTGTTTTTTTTTTTTACAGCAAAGTTAAGGCGAACAGGGTTTTACTGGCAGCAACAGCTTCCCAGGGATGGGCACAATATTATGGTTAAGGAAGGGCACCTTCCCTGCCCCTTCTTCCAATACCCAAGAAAGTAGCTCACCCTTTCCCTCCCCTTTTATTAATTTCTCCAAAACTTTTGGGTTTCTGATACCATGATTGGAATGGACCCCATTCCGAAGTCAAAGTATGATTAAGTTCAAGAAATTAGTATTGTTTCAATCTTTGATGTAAGCCAGAAGTGCTCTTCGCAGCACCCACAATGTGCCCAGTAATGAATTCTTCTGCAATTTGTAGGAGTTGCATGTATTGGTAACGTATCTAAATATGACTGTAGATTCTTTTTAAAAGACCTGTTGCTCCTACTACTATTGGAACTGTCTGGATATCTTTCGGCCACATTGCTCTCATTTCTGCCTACAAATCCTGACATTTTATGACCGTCTCTCTCTCTCTACACAAGACACTGTAGTCAATGGGTGCAGCAATTTCAATGATCAATGCCACTTTTGTTTTCTTTTCAAGGACTGCTATATCTGGTTTTCTCACATCTATCTTCTGAACTGTTGGTAATGGCGGATCCCATGTGATGTACATTATTTTCTGTGATGCTTTGTGGCTCATGCTTCTAGTGCTTTTCAGCCACTTCAATACCATGATTTTTACACAATCCCCAATGCAACTGTCTTGCCACATTATTATGCCTTTCAGTACACAGTCCTTCTGCCATCAGTATGTCACAACCAGCAACAAGATGCATGATGGTTTCCAATTGTTTTACAAAACCTGCATTTGTCTAATTCTCCCACATGTTCAATGAACTTTATAGACCAACGTGTATGTAAGCCCACTGTCTTGGGCCACCAATATTAACCTTTCATTTTTAGGTTTGAATTCACCTCTCCTTAACCATTCCTGTGTTAGATCCTGATCAACATGAGGTTCTTCCGGGAGTTTTCTATGCTTGCAACTATATTTATATATTTCCAATATTTCTTGCCTTCTCATCTGATACTTCACCTTATATTTTTTCTTTTGTTTTTTGGCACATTCAGCTTCTGCATGATTTTTATCTACTTCTGGTTTGATTTCCATTCCCACTTCACGTCGATATGCTTCTGTAAGACTAAGCAGGGAGGTCATCCTAGATTTATTCTCCTCATGTTTCAAAACTTTCACTAGGTTTGCGTCTTGTGAGGTCAGCAGATATGTATGCAGTCCCACGATTGCAGATCTATACATGTAATCAATTTCAAGGAGGCTCATTATCTCCTTCGGAACGGGGAATATAGAATCTTGGAATGCACTTATTTTTATAAATCATTTGATGAGCATGAAGCATCCTTCTTGTCCTTCGGAACAGGGAATATAGAATCTTGGAATGCACTTATTTTTATAAATCATTTGATTAGCATGAAGCATCCTTCTTGTCCTTCGGAACGGGGAATATAGAATCTTGGAATGCACTTATTTTTATAAATCATTTGATGAGCATGAAGCATCCTTCTTGTCCTTCGGAACAGGGAATATAGAATCTTGGAATGCACTTATTTTTATAAATCATTTGATGAGCATGAAGCATCCTTCTTGTCCTTCGGAACAGGGAATATAGAATCTTGGAATGCACTTATTTTTATAAATCATTTGATTAGCATGAAGCATCCTTCTTGTCCTTCGGAACGGGGAATATAGAATCTTGGTAGGCACTTATTTTTATAAATCATTTGATGAGCATGAAGCATCCTTCTTGTCCTTCGGAACAGGGAATATAGAATCTTGGAATGCACTTATTTTTATACATCATTTGATTAGCATGAAGCATCCTTCTTGTCCTTCGGAACAGGGAATATAGTATCTTGGTATGCACTTATTTTTATAAATCATTTGATGAGCATGAAGCATCCTTCTTGTCCTTTGGAACAGGGAATATAGAATCTTGGAATGCACTTATTTTTAGAAATCATTTGATTAGCATGAAGCATCCTTCTTGTCCTTCGGAACAGGGAATATAGAATCTTGGTATGCACTTATTTTTATAAATCATTTGATGAGCATGAAGCATCCTTCTTCTCCTTCGTAACGGGGAATATAGAATCTTGGAATGCACTTATTTTTATAAATCATTTGATGAGCATGAAGCATCCTTCTTGTCCTTCGGAACAGGGAATATAGAATCTTGGAATGCACTTATTTTTATAAATCATTTGATTAGCATGAAGCATCCTTCTTGTCCTTCGGAACGGGGAATATAGTATCTTGGTATGCACTTATTTTTATAAATCATTTGATTAGCATGAAGCATCCTTCTTGTCCTTCGGAACAGGGAATATAGAATCTTGGAATGCACTTATTTTTATAAATCATTTGATGAGCATGAAGCATCCTTCTTGTCCTTTGGAACAGGGAATATAGTATCTTGGTATGCACTTATTTTTATAAATCATTTGATTAGCATGAAGCATCCTTCTTGTCCTTCGGAACAGGGAATATAGAATCTTGGAATGCACTTATTTTTATAAATCATTTGATAAGCATGAAGCATCCTTCTTGTCCTTCGGAACAGGGAATATAGAATCTTGGAATGCACTTATTTTTATAAATCATTTGATTAGCATGAAGCATCCTTCTTGTCCTTCGGAACAGGGAATATAGAATCTTGGAATGCACTTACTTTTATAAATCATTTGATGAGCATGAAGCATCCTTCTTGTCCTTCGGAACAGGGAATATAGAATCTTGGAATGCACTTATTATTATAAATCATTTGATGAGCATGAAGCATCCTTCTTGTCCTTCGGAACAGGGAATATAGAATCTTGGTATGCACTTATTTTTATAAATCATTTGATGAGCATGAAGCACCTTCTTGTCCTTCGGAACAGGGAATATAGAATCTTGGAATGCACTTATTTTTATAAATCATTTGATGAGCATGAAGCATCCTTCTTGTCCTTCGGAACAGGGAATATAGAATCTTGGAATGCACTTATTATTATAAATCATTTGATGAGCATGAAGCATCCTTCTTGTCCTTCGGAACAGGGAATATAGAATCTTGGAATGCACTTATTTTTATAAATCATTTGATTAGCATGAAGCATCCTTCTTGTCCTTCGGAACAGGGAATATAGAATCTTGGAATGCACTTACTTTTATAAATCATTTGATGAGCATGAAGCATCCTTCTTGTCCTTCGGAACAGGGAATATAGAATCTTGGAATGCACTTATTATTATAAATCATTTGATGAGCATGAAGCATCCTTCTCCTTCGGAACAGGGAATATAGAATCTTGGAATGCACTTATTTTTATAAATCATTTGATTAGCATGAAGCATCCTTCTTGTCCTTCGGAACAGGGAATATAGTATCTTGGTATGCACTTATTTTTATAAATCATTTGATGAGCATGAAGCATCCTTCTTGTCCTTCGGAACAGGGAATATAGAATCTTGGAATGCACTTATTTTTATAAATCATTTGATTAGCATGAAGCATCCTTCTTGTCCTTCGGAACGGGGAATATAGAATCTTGGAATGCACTTATTTTTATAAATCATTTGATTAGCATGAAGCATCCTTCTTGTCCTTCGGAACAGGGAATATAGTATCTTGGTATGCACTTATTTTTATAAATCATTTGATGAGCATGAAGCATCCTTCTTGTTTTCCTATCTAATCTATCCAACATGTTTTGGGGCCAGTCAATCACACCAAAACAGTAAATTAGGACAGGAAGAACAAATTGGTTTACAGCCTGAATTTTGTTGCTAGACGTCAACGCTGTTTTCAGAATTAAGTCTTCCAAAATATTCCCAAGTTTTATTTGCATTTGTTCATATTTTATTGTTGATCCTTCATCATTTCCCAAATATTTATAAACTCCCTCTTGCTCAAGTTCTTTTATATCACATTCTTGTCCGAAACTGATGTTTTCTTGATGCTACAGTTTACCCCCTTTGAGAGGACCCCAACAGCTGCAGAGTTTGTGGCTAACCCCCACTGCATATCAGCTGTATCTGGGCAAAAAGATGAATGGTCTGAGGAATCAGTTTTGGCCACAGCACAGCACAGTTACCCACCTGTGGCTGAGGCAAATTGCGAGCCTGCTGTGGTGGGCAAAGTCTGTTTAGTTAACTTTTTCTTTTGGTGGCTAGAGGGCCTGACAGTGGGACAGGTAGTTTGTTCCATAGCCAAGCCGAAAACAGTGCCGGTTTCCCAAGGAAACTAAGCAGCACAAGCTGTTAAAATTTCAAGAGTACTATAAACTTAGTTTCCTAATAAAAGCACAGTAAAAAGGAAACTAATACACTTGACCATATCCAAAAACAAACAATTTCTCCCCACAAGGAAAGTTTTAGAATATTTAAATCAACTTTTAAACTGTGAAACACAAAAGTGCACTCCACTTTAAAACTATAGCAAAAGTCGCATTCCAGTCAATGAAAACACATATGCCTAGCTTAAAATGTACTTTTCTACACTGGAAAGCAAGTTATAACATTAAAAATACTGTGCGGAAAATCCCCACCCAAGGGAACTTATCTGTCAGCAACATAGGTTCATAGGTAGGTACTAGGCTATCAGGCCTATACAAGCCCACCCAAAAAGGTACCCTGGTTTTTGCCACCCAAGAAAATTATTTTCCTGTGCCACTGTCGAGCAGAGCCACAGAAGTGATCCCCGGGGTGAATTTCCTATTTCCCATCCAATCATCAAGATTTTTCTTGAAGAGTGCTAATGAGGAGCTTTGTTTGATATAGATAGGTAGTTTATTCCAGATTATGGGAAGTCTCTGGGACAAGAATCTATCCCTCCAGCATGTTCTGTTTATTGTGGTGACAAGGTTTAGGTCCCTAAGGAGTGTGTAGCTCGGCGGGATTGGGACTTCTTTAACTGGAGCATGTCCAACAGCTCTGGGTTTGACACAGCTTTGTATGTTAGGCAGAGATCACCTCTGAGTAGGCGATATGCGATGGAGTAAAGCTGGAGTTGTTTTGAGATGGTCATCCTCTTTGTGAGTTATTTCTGTGGCCTTTCCATTTGTTGTAGATGTCTTGTGGGGTACATACCAAAAGGGGCATTGTACTCTATAATGGGTCTAATGAGTGATGAGTAGAGGGGAACAATGACCTCTTTTTCTGGATGAGAAACATTTTGTGATGAGGTGTGCCATGTAGAAGGATTTCCTGACTACTGTGGCGATGTGACTATGAAAGGAGTGACTACTGTCTACCTGTGTCCCAAGGTCTCATCACACTTTCAGTGTTAAGTATACTAAAGCCTATGTTGTAGTTCATGGGTACAGAGTTTTTACCAAAGGGGGATGACAATACACCTTTTGGCACTGAGCTTGAGGCCATGGCTTTGACACCAGGCATCTGTCTCAGTGAGGCCCTTTTGTAGGATGTCCACATCATTAGGAGTTTCGATTATGGCTCCTAGTTTGCAGTCATCTGCGAACTTTGTTAGGCAAAGACCTTCTGTGTTAGCCTGTACTTCAGAGAAGTAGATACCAAACAGGAGAGGACCCAGGACTGAACTCTGTGGTACTCCACTTGTCACTGGTCTGAAGTTGGATTTGGAGTCTGCTACTTTGACAGTGTGGGTTCTGTCATTGAACCAGTTGGCAACCCATCTTGTGACATAGGGATTTATACCTAGTTTAGTGAGTTTATCTATAATTCCAGAGTGGGGGATGGTGTCGAAAGGACAGAACAGCACAAGCCAACCGATCCTCAAAAGCCTGCAGAGGTACACTCTTTTGTAGCAGGAAAGCTCTAAAGGGCTAGGCACCCTAACCTACCTTTTTAGTCAACTCAGTTCAAGATAACTATTTGGGCACTTTGAAGGTGCCCTGGAGCTTTGGAAACTGGCCAGCTGTTATGTCCTACAGAGGATACAACTCATATTGCTTAGACTACTGCAGCAGTGATGAATATGAAGAACATTAAGAGAAAAGAGGTTTCATTTAAATTGTACAAATGGGAATGCAATGCATTTAATTCAGCAACATTTTTCATGTCATTACTGTAACTGACTGTAGCAGCAACACAGCAAGTGGGCATTTAGTAATTTTCCAATTAGTCACTTAAAGCAAATATAGGGTCATGGGGAGCTGGAGCCCAGGGTAACTGGACAGTATTTTCTTACCATGTCATTATTACAAATACTCATGTATATAATGTAACTGGACAAAATAGTCAGATGTGTTTCAAAATACTTTAGAATAGTAGCACAACAGTGCAAAACGTATGCAGCAATAAGTTGCAGTCTTATCTTAGAGAGTGCCACAACAAAGTAGTAGGCCTGCATTGTCACAAGTGTAAATGCTGAATGAGAAAAGTAAACCGATTTGCTCATGGTTAAAGTAGCTCAAAGGGGTCCAGTCAAAGTCCAGAGGTCTTATGGATGCCCTGAAAAGTTCTGCACACAAAAATTACTATTAAAGTTAAAAGATGCAAGAAAAGGTGACCTACAGGATGTAACTCATGACTGGGACTTTCATTCCTATCCAACAGCTCTACACTCGTATATGGTTAGCTTCTTACAGAAGTTTAACAATAAATTTGGAAGCCTGTCTGTCTCATACTCTAACATTAGTTACGAACCAGGCTCCATACAAGGAAAGTTTCATGCATAGTTCCAGAAGTAAATTATATCATATCAGCATTACCCCACAATTAAAGCTGAATTAAATGTTAATAGACTATGGAATAAATTTTTAATGATGACATTCTATTTTAAATAGTCTTTTGTTACGATGTTATTAGTCATGCTATCCTTCAGTAACTTGTAACTTTTACTCTTGCCTGATGGAGATGTCTAGTCTGGTGCATTGCTTCTTAGATTATACAAAAAAGTATCCCATCGGTGCATTACCTCTACTGCATGCGCCACAGAATTTAAATGTTAAAATACTGTCAGCATTTAGGAATCTGCTTTCCGAAACCAAATAATAGTAAGAAGCTGGGATTTCTGCCACTTCCAAGTCCTTAGATGTGACAATAAGATTACAATAAACAAATAAAGGAGTGCGATAGCATAACAAAAGGGCACTAATAACCAAAATTATTACGCTGTCCAAAACCATGAAGAACACACCAAATATAGTAGCACAAAAGGTTTAATAATGGTGATTAAGCAGTTTCATCCAGACTAAAACATCAGTCTCCATCAGAATCAAAATTAGAACAGTGTTTTGAAACACATTTAAATAGGCCTACAAACATATTATCCACTGGCAACAGACATTACTAACTGATACCACAAATAATCCATACATTGCATTAAAAGAAAAAAAAACAAACATTTTATACATATATTTTATCTGTGCGCACGTGCATACACACACACCACTCAAAATCTAACAATAATTGGTACATATTAAAATACAAAACAGCAACAGTGACTCAAAAAGAAATCAAAGTTTTTGTACAATGGTGTAAAAAAAGAAGTTATATACTCACCATAACATTCCATCTGAGTAGTTCTACTTCATTTGTCTTCAACCTGTGGGGATCCAAGCAGGCAAATTCACTAGCATCTGCTCCGAGCTCCTCCCTTTACCCATAATACACCTCCACTACCTACCAACCCCTAGATCGAGTTTGCTGACCCTTACACTGATAACCCAAGCTGAAAAATACTTTATGACCTTCCTCTGCAGCCCGCAGGCTGTTCGTATGACAAGGTCAGGGGGAAGGCGGGAGGGACGGTTGAAGACAAATGAAGTAGAACTTCTCAGATGGAACATTATGGTGAGTACATAACTTCTTTATCTGAAGTAGTTTACCTCATTTGGTCTTCAACCTGTGGGAAAGAGTCCCCAGCTACTAAACTCCTGGGAAGCCCTCATGGAAGGATATTCCATAGCACCGCGGAACCAAAGGATGCTCTCCTTCTACAAGTCAAATCCAATTTGTAGTGAGAAATAAAGGTATAAGATGACGACCAAGTAGCTGCAGAACAAATATCATCCAATGAAACTCTAGACTAAAAGGCCGCAGAAGTAGCCATGGACCTAGTGGAATGAGCTTTCACCTGACCTGGAGGAGACATACCTTTGTCCTTATAGACCTGAAGGATGCATGAGGAACTCCACCTAGCAATAGTGACCTTGGAGATGGTTTTACCCTAAAAGGGTTGGTTTATAGAAGGACACAAACAGCTGATCGGATTTACGGAAGTTTATGGTCCTGGGAAATAAAAAGTACAGTTGTGTACACTTACCATAAATGTAGATGTTGAGTGTATTCACTGTTGCAGTCATTATATTTGGGTAATCTGCTGGCAGGTTGCCCTCACTTGGCCTGATTAACAAAGTCTTGGGTCCTGTGTCGGTTGCTGTCCCTTCTTCCATGATGTCAGTTCATCAGGGGTAGAAAACATGCAGCCGATGCCATTTTCATCAGTTTTTCTTGCCCCAGATGTCAGGTGCCCCTCAAATGGGGAGCAATATTACATATATGCATGTAATTTAGAACACAAAAAATATACCTCCAAATAAAAGCATATACAACAAAAAGGCTTTTGAGCATAGTAACAGAGAGAAAAGTAGGGGGCTGGTGGGTGGGTAACCAGGACTGCAACAGTGAATACACTCGAACATTTACATTTATGGTAAGTGTACACAACTGTACTATGTTCTTCGTGTTTCACTGTTGCAGTCATTACACTTGGGTTGAATCCCAAAGCTACAGTTGGGAGGATGGAATTATACAGCATTAGGAGCCGCTATAAGGCCCTGCAGGACAGCAGTGGCAAAGCTTGCTCTGGATTTAGAGAAGAGGGGTAAATGGTAATGCTTAATGAACGTATAAACTGAGCTCCAGGTAGCAGCTTCTAGAATGTCTCCGGTAGGAACCCCTCTGAGAAAGGCTGCAGAAGTAGATGCAGCCCTGGTGGAAAGGGATCTGATCCCCTTGGGGACAGGTTTACCATGATGCATGTAGCAGAAACGAATACAATGGCTTAATCCATTTTGGAATAGTCTGCTTTTAAATAGCCTTTCCCTCTGCTCCTGCAACAAATGCCACCAGTAGTTGCTCAGATGTTCTTAGAGATTTTGTCCTGTTCAAGTAGAATCCTAATTGTCTGTGTACATCCAATGAATGCAGAATACGCTCCCCCTTGTTCTGTGGATTTGGGAAAAAAGTTGGCAGATGAATGGTCTGATTGACAGCCACACTAGATACCACTTTAGGCATAAAGGATGGACTGGTCCTGAACACTATCCTGTCCTGGTAGAAAATAATAAAAGGCTCCACTGCCATGAGAGCCTGTAGTTCTGAAATCCTTTTAGCTGAAGTGACTGCTAAAAGAAAAGCTGTCTTCCAAGACAGAAATTTCATGTCCGCAGTAGGAGCTGGCTCAAAAGGAGGTAGGGTGAGCTTTTCCAACACAAAATTGAGGTCCCATGCAGGAGTTGGTGCTCTCCTGGGAGGTCTTAAATTTTTGGCCCCTCTGAAATACTGCCTTAGCAGGGGATGAGAAAAGGGGGGAGGCTCTGTGTTGTAATGAGCTGAAATGGCAGCGGCATGGATTTGTATGGAAGAGAAAGATGGGCCCTTGTGAAGCATCTCAGTTAAATATGCAGAATCTGAAGAATATTTGGCATTGCTGTGCTTATTCCTTGTGCCTGATTCCAGGCACAGAATCTTTTCCATTTATCAGCATAAGATTTTCCTAGTACTAGGCCTTCTAGCCTCCAAAATGACATCCATCACAGGTTTGCTGATAGATGTAACTGGTGAAATTAGTTGATTAGCAATGCTGCAAGATTCAGAGTTTGGAGCAGAGTGTGCAGGATTTGAAAGTTCTGCTGAGACAGTAGATAAGGTGTCTGAGGCAGGTACCACGGAGGAAGGTGTGACATATTTGCGTAGGAGCGGGTACCAATGTGTGTGAGGCCAGTCTGGAGCAGTCATAATAATTTTTTTTTTCCTGTATGACTTTTAGTAAGACCTTGGAGAGCAGAGGCAGAGGGGGAAAGGCATACACTGATAGGTTTTTCCAGCTGAAGGATAGAGCATCTACTTTCCAAGCTTTTTTGTGATGGATTTTTGTGCAGAATTTGTCCAACGGATAGTTTTGGGGTGAGGCAAAAAGATCCATGTCTGGGCTCCCCCATTTGCGTGTCAACATGCTGAAGATTTGCGGATCCAGTTTCCATTCGTGTGGGTCCATAAGATTTCTGCTTGGTTCATCTGCCAGAATATTTTGCTTTCCTGGCAGGAATTGAGCTTGTAGATGTATTTGGTAAGTCAAGGCTGTGTTCCACAAAGCCATGGCTAGTCTGCAAAGGGGGTAGGAATGGGTACCCCCCTGCTTGTTTATGTACCACATGACTGTGGTGTTGTCTGTCTATCAGTAGGTGTCCTGGATGAAGAAAGGCCTTGAAAGCTGTCAGAGCATTCTGTACAGCTAGCATCTCTTTCTGGTTTATATGCAGGTGCATTTGATTTGGGCTCCATTCGCCCTGAATGCATCTCCCTGCCAGATGTGCCCCCCAAGCATAGTCTGATGCGTCCATAGTCAGGGTTTGGGTGGCAGGGAGTGGAATGAATGACAAGTCCCTTGTTTTGGTGATAGGCCTCTGCCCACCATAGGAACTCTTGCTGCAGGCAAGGAATGATAGGAATCATTGTTTCCAGGCTGTGACAATGTTGACTCCATAAGCTTTTTAGGTACCATTGAAGTTTCCTCATATGCAGTCTTGCATATGGAATTAGAAGAATGCAGGAAGCCATTAACCCCAAGGCCTGCAGAATTTGTCTTGCAGATAACTGGGTTTTTGTGGCCACTTGTTTGAAGTAAGTCATCAATTAGATTTGTTTTTCTGGTGTGAGGTAAGTCATCTGGGCAGTTGTATTCAAGCTTGCACCCAGGAAAGTAACTTTTTTGAGGAGGTACCAGTTGTGATTTCTTTTTGTTTATGGTGTACCCTAGGCAAATTAGAAGCCTTTTTACAAACACTAGATGCTGTAGAAGAGTGTCCTTGTTTTCTGCCTGAATTAGACAATCGTCCAGATAAGGATAAATTTTAATGTTTCTTTGTCTGCAAAATGCAATTACTGGTGCCAGGCACTTTGTGAAGACCCTGGGCGCAATAGATAAGCCAAAGGGCAGTGCAGAGAACTGGTAATGCAAATAGCCTACTTTGAAGCGGAGGTATCTTCTGCAAGATTCCCTGATTGGGAAATGCAGGTAAGCCTCTTTTAAGTCTAGAGTTACCAACCAGGCATCCTTGCCTAGCATAGGCAGTAACTTTTGTAGAGTCAGCATCTTGAATTTTAGAATGTCCAGGAAAATATTTAGAATGGATAAGTCCAGAATTGGATGCCATGATTTGTCTTTTCTGGGTACCAGAAAAATTCTTGAATAAAAACCTTGTCCCTTTTCCTTTTCTGGTACTGGTTGAATAGCCCCCATATTCATGAGGGACATAACTTGTTTCTGGGCCTCTGCCCACTGATTTGGAGGCAGATCTGGCCATCCGTTTGGAACTGGCAACGTCTGGAAATGAAATCTGTATCCCTGGGATACTATATTTAAAACCCACTTGTCCTGGATAATTAGATGCCAATTTTGTGCATGAAGTGCTACTTTTCCCCCCAAAGGGGCGGCCAAAAGATAAGTGCTTGGAAATGGCAGAGGAAAGTCATTGAGACTGTTTACCATAGGGAGGTGCCTTGCTACTTACAGATTTGGAGGTGGAGGCACCCCATTGTTTTGTTCTGCAAGTTCCTTGTGACTGAAACCTGGAGCCTTGGGAGTGTCTGGGTTTGACCTGAGCGGCTCTGGTGGGTACTGGAAAGGACCAATTCTTAGTAGGCCAGTGCCTACTGAACCTGGGTGGCTGCACTTGTAGGAAATCTTTTACAGTTTGCATAGATTTAGCTTTGTCTTCCATCTTTTTCAAAACAACTTCTGCCTTATTACCAAATAGACTGTCCTGTTGTAAAGGAGCATCCAACAATTTTGCTTTAACACGATCAGGCAAATTTTTCTCCTTGAGCCAAGCATGCCTTCTTATCACAGATCCAGTTACAGCGGCCCTGCAAGAGGCCTCCAAGGAATCAAAACCACATTGCAAAGTATGCTTTCCAACTTGTTCAGCTGAATGCAATAAATCCTGTAACTCTACTTTCCACACAGTCAGAAATCAACATCATTTTCTGTTTAAGTAAGCCCATGACATGCTGCTGATATTTAAGCATATGAAATTGACAGTTTAAAGCTCGGATTGCCAGGGTTGCAGACGTGTAAACCTTCTTACCCCATCTATCCAACACCCTGGAGTCTCTATCAGAAGGGGTAGGATTTTTAGCAGTAAAAGCCTTAACACCCTTGGGACCCTGAGAAATAGTTTCAGGGTCAGCAGTAGGGTTTTTAAAAAGGAATTTGTGGGAGTCAGGAACACTGTAATATCTGTCTGGCTTACTAGGAGCCGGAGGCAGGGAATCAGGAGCCATACTGGATTCTGAGAAAGCATCAACAATGTCTAGAACAGGAGGTATAGCCAAAGGCCTATGCTGAGGAAAAAGAAGGAAATCCCTAAGTCTCTTTTTGGATTCTGAAAAATCCTGACTCTCCCAATGAAAATGTTCCCTTAAGTTATGCAAAGTTTCTCCAAAACAAAAAGCCTCAGGAGGAGAAGCAGTAGGGATGGATTCTTCTGCATCAGAGTCCTCATAAGGTGGAATAGATAATTCCTGATCAGAAGAGGAATCAGAAGAAATGGAAACCTAATCTGAAGATTCATAATCAGTGCCTTGCCTAGGCCTCTTAGCAGGAGGGGGTTGGGAACCCCGGTTCAAGGTAATTAATCCTCAGCCATTTTAATCATTTGGTTTTTTAGGCTTAGGGGCCTGTGCACGTGGCCCAAGCGTCCTTTTTTTTTAGACACAGAAGATGGTTTTGGCCTTGGTTTTGAAGATGGCGTTGGTTTAATATACAAATGTTTAGGCCTGAAAACACCCTCAGAAGCAGGTGCCTGCTCAGCAGTTCCGGACCCATCTAAGGTAGAGACATCCGCGGGTTCGATACTTAGTGTCTCGTGGCATACCGCACTCCAAATGGGTCTCAGTAGAGGCCTGCGACTCAAAAGTAGCGGGTATCAGGGGCTGCAAAAGCGCCTCACTGAGTACCGGCGAACCGGCGACTGGCTTAGGAGAAGCTTCGTCTGTTTTGGACCTCGACGGTCTGTCTCTTTCTTTGCATTTTTTGTGAATTCCGGTAGTCGTACTGCTAACCGACGACATTTCAGGATAGTTAAATCTTGAGCCAAAATATTTAGATACTAAAATATACCGACGCTTAATAGTGTGCTGGTTAAATTAAGCCCAAGACCGACAGCAAGGCACGTTGTGGTCAGGGCCTAGGCAAGGAATACAGTACAAATGAAAATCCTTATGAGGTATTTGCTTCCCACAAGTAATACAGTTAAATAACTTTTACTGACATCGGTAAGGAGCAAGAAAAAGTTTCCCCAACGGGGTACTTAGCTTTAAGTTGAAGACTTCAGTTCTGAAACTCGAAAATGGAAATTTCAGGAGTCGGCTGACCGGCACTTGCAAACTGCTTCTGCTTCGGGCACCACGCGGCAAGAAAGACTGATTAAAATGGCGTCAGCTGCATGTTTTATACCCCTGATGACCTGACGTCATGGAAGAAGGGACAGCAACCGATGCAGATGAGGACCCCCCCCCCCCCGATGAGTGTGAAATCAGATCCTGAATGGGATCCAAGATACAGGGCGGAGCCAGAAGGTGAGACCAAAGGAAGGGAAACCACACCTGGCAAGACCAAAACAGGGCAATGAGGATCACTTTGCTCCCCAGTCAATGAGCTTTCTGTAGAAACCTTGGAATAAGAGGTACTGGAGGGTAAGCATACATAAGACCGGGAGGCCAAGTATAGACTAGAGCATCTCTGGAGGTCTCCCCCCGCAGGGGGTTCAGAGCGAAAAACTTGCTGCACTTCGCATTGGAAGGAAATGCGAAGAGATCGCAGCAAGGCTGACCCCACTCTAGGAAGGATTCAAAGACCTCTCATAAGGCATCAGAATAGTATGACTTAACCTGTCTGCTAGAATGTTGGACCGTCCCAGAATATGCATTGCTATGAGAAAACGACCGGTGGAGATTGCCCATTCTCACACTTTCATAGCCTCGTGACAAAGGGGGTAAGATCTGGCCCCTCTCTGTTTGTTGATGTACCAGACCACTGACATGTTGTCTGTCTGAACTGCAATGGTTCCCAGAGGAAGAAAGGCATGAAGGGCCTGCAACGCCAAAAGGACCACCCTCATCTCTAAAACGTTTATGTGCAAGCTGATCTCTACAGAGGACCACAGGCCTTGGACTGTCCTGCCCGAACAATGCCCCAACTCGTTGGGAGGCGTCCATGGTCACTGTGGCTTGGACAGAGGCTGAAACAAAGGGTCATCCCTCCAAGATCTCTGGAGAACACATCCACCACAGAAGGGACGACTGACAGACTCGACTGAGTTGTATTGGATACAATAATGAAAGTTCCAACAGGGACCTTTGTACAACTAGTGTCCATTGTAGAATTTTTATATATAACTGGGCACATGGAAGAAGCGCTACAGTCGCTGCCATTGAATCTAAGGCCCTCAACACTGATTCTGCCGATGGAAGATAAGAATGGTACATCAGAGAGACATGCATCTCACAGGGTTTGTACTCTCTCCAAGGTCTGGAAGATTTTGCATTGTAAGGTGTCTATCCTTGCCCCAATGTAGCCTATCACCTGGACAGGATTGGGAAGCGATTTGGATGCATTTATTGCAATCCCCAAATGCAGGGCAAGCTTTAAGAAATAATCCCTGGTTTGAGACAGTAGATGCCTGGTGGGAGCAAAGAGGAGCCAATCGTCCAGGTATGGATAGAACTGAATCCCCTGAAGCCTCAGGTGAGCCACTACTACCGCCACCACTTTGGTGAACAGCCTGGGAGCTGTGGTGAAACCAAAGGGTAGGGCTCAAAATTGATAATGGACTCCTAGCCGGAATTTTTCTTTGGCAACTGACAGGTTCAGGGTAGATAGGTCCAGAATCGGCCTTAAGTCCCCCGTTTTCTTTGGCACCAAAAAGAACCTGGAGTAGAAGGCCGATCTGGACTGACCTGGGAGGACAGGTTCAATGGCTCATTTTTCTAGCAGCTTGGAAATTTCCTGTACTGCTGCCTCCCTTTGCGTGGGTGGTATGTCCGCGAGGTATTTGGGAAGAACCACAAAGGGGAAGGAGTATCCTCTGGATATGATCTGAAGCACCCAGCGGTCTGATGTTACAGACTCCCATGCTGCCAGATGCAATGACAATCATTCCCCGACTGCCTCCAGAGTAGAGCAGTCGGGCAACCCCTCAGGGTTGCTCTCTGGGCCTGTCCGAGAAAGGTTCTTGAGACCCAAAATTCCTCAGACCTCTTCTGCCTCTGGGCTGGCATCCATTCTGTCTCCCTCTGCCTCTGGGGAAAGAAAACCCAGAGTGTCCTGGGAATACTGTAACTTCCAGAATCACATCTTTTTCTGCCTTCTCTGATTCCAGGGAAAAGGATCTTGGGTTCGAGAAGTGGATTCAGACGGCAGACAGTATCTTCCTGTCCTTCTCACTCTGGACTAAGTCTCTGACGGTCTTACCAAAGAAAGTAGAGCCTTCATAAGCGGCATTGGCAAAGGACGCCTTGAAAGGTTCCTGAAAACTGACATAGTTTGAGCCAGGCGTTGCGTCTCATGGACACGCTGGACCCAGCCGCCATAGCCGCTCCTTCTAGCATGTGACAGGAGTCGCATGGATGTGTTGGAGACTGCTTTCAAAGTGGCCATCCATGCGGAGAACGAGTCCCTGTCCTCTTGCGACATGGACTTATGGGGAGACTCAACCAGCTCCTTGACCAGGTCGCACTGGAGTCTCGTGACTTGGGCCAGGTAAGTTCAGCACCCTAATGGAAAACATTGCTGATGCCTAAACCCGCTTCCCTAAGCGGTCCATCATCAGTGACTCTCGGTCAGGAGGATGAAACAAGGACCTCTCTTGGGCTAGTTCCTTCTTTGTCGCTGCTGCTACCACCAAAGCATCTACAGGGGAGGTCTTGTTCCATGCTGTCCTACCTGATGGTGGACTTAAGATCTTATCAGGACGTTTAGGGATTGGTTCCATGGTGTCTGGCTCCTTCCAGGCCCACAAGGTAACCAGGTCCACCAGGGGATCTGCGGGAGGGGACACCCAGGTAGTAGATGGGCCCAAGCTGAAAGCCTCCAGGAACATGGACTTGTCAGAAGGTTTGAGGGTGGACCAACCTCCCCATTGGAGAAAGATTTCCATGATGTCTCCAAAGGAGACATCCTCGGGAGGTGACCTGGGGGAACGTTCCCCATCATCCAAAACGGTGTCCTAGGTGAGGGACTCAGGGGAGTCCAAGCGCCTCCTCTTACACGTATGCTTGCGAGGCATGTCCCCAGTGGGGCTCTCCGGAGGTAAATGGCAAGCCACTTGTTCCTCAGGGGGAACAGTCTAGGGCTCCTCAAGCATAGGCTGTCCCTCTGTTAAAATGATGGGATTCGTAGATAGAGCTGAGGGAGTTGGGGCACAGTCCTACGGGATTAGTCAGGGGTCTCGATCCAGTAGAGAGAACCCTTTCTACCAAGTCAAACGCCGAGGGAGAAAGCACAGTTGGGTATTCACTGTTGCAGTCATCACATTTGGGTTATCTGCTTGCAGTAGCCCTCAGTCGGCCTGATTAACAAAGTCTTGGATCCTGTGTCGGTTGCAGTCCCTTCTTCCGTGATGTCAGGTCGTCAGGGGTATAAAACATGCAGCAGACGCCATTACATCAGTTTTTCTTGCCCCAGATGTCAGGTGCCCCCCTAATGAGAAGCAATTCAATCTATAAATATACAAGGTTATACCTCCAACAAAACAGCAAATACACCAAAAAGCTTTTGAGCATAATAAGGGAGAGTAGGGGTGTAGCCAAAAGAAGTAAGGGAGCTGGAGGGAGGGTAACCAGGACTGCAACAGTGAATATACTCGAACATCTACATTTATGGTAAGTGTACACAACTGTACTATGTTCTTCGTGTTTCACTGTTGCAGTCATCACATTTGGGTAGATTCCCAAAGCTAAGGATGGGAGGAGGAATTTAGATAGCATTAGGACCAGCTATAAGGCCCTGCAAGACTGCAGTGGCAAAGCCAGCTCTGGATTTAGAGAAAATTGGCAGATGGTAATGCCTGCTGAAAGTATGTACAGAACTCCAGGTAGCAGCTTCTAGGATGTCCCTGGTAGGGACGCCTCTGAGAAAGGTTGTAGAGGTAGATGCAGCTTTGGTTGAATGGGGTCTAATCCCCTGTGGGATAGGTTTTCCATGGTGCTTGTAGCAGAAATGAATGCAATGGCCTATCCATTTGGAAATGGTTTGCTTTGAAATAGCCTTTCCCTCTGCCCCTGCAGCAAATGCCACCAGCAGTTGGTCAGATTTCCTTTGAGGTTTAGTCCTGTCCAAGTAGAATCTAAGTTGTCTGTGCACATCTAAGGAGTGCAGTATCCGTTCCCTTTTGTTCTGTGGATTAGAAAAGAAGGTTGACAAATGATTGGACTGATTGAGGGCCACACTGGATAGCACCTTGGGCATGAAGGAGGGATTGGTCCTGAGAGACACCCTGTCCGCATGAAAGATGATGAAAGGCTCCACTGCTATGAGGGCCTGTAATTCAGATACCCTTCTTGCTGAAGTGATTGCTAAAAGAAAAGCTGTTTTCCAAGAAAGAAATTTTAACTCTGCAGAAGCAGCTGGCTCGGAAGGAGGAAGAGTGACTTTTTCCAATACAAAGTTAAGGTCCCGGGCTGGAGTTGGAGCTCTCCTGGTTGGTTGTAAATTTTTGGCCCCTCTGAGGAACTGCTTGAGCAGTGGATGAGAGAAGAGGGGAGGTTATGTGTTATAATGAGCTGAAATGGCTAAAGTGTGAATTTTGATGGAGGAGAAAGACAGGCCCTTTTGAAGCATCTCTGTTAAGTATTGTAACATCTGAGGTAAACTGGGCACTGCTGTGCTCATCCCTTGAGATTGTTTCCAGGCACAGAATCTTTTCCATTTTTCAGCATAAGATTTTCTAGTACTAGGCCTCCTTGTCTCTAAAATGATATCCATCACTGGTTTACTGAGGGATGGTAAAGGAGATTAGGTAATTAGCCAGGCTGCTAGGTTCAGTGTTTGAAGTTGAGGGTGCAGGATCTGGTTCTCCTGCCAAGACAATAGGGTAGGAGTCTGGGCCAGGTGCTATGGGGCCAACAGTGACACACTGCGCAAGAGGGGGTACCTGTGTTGGTGTGGCCAGTCTATTGCAATCAAAATCATCCTTGGTTTGTCTTGTTTGATCTTTAGTAGCACTTTGGAGAGCAGAGGCAGAGGAGAAAAGGCATAAACTGATAATTTTTTCCAGCTGAAGGACAGAGCATCCACTTTCCAAGCTGGTTTGTGGGGAGTCCTTGTGCAAAATTTGTCCAATTGATAGTTCTGGGGGGAGGCAAACAGGTCTATATCTGGGCTTCCCATTTGCTTGTCAACATGTTGAAAATCCTTTGTTCCAGTTTCCACTCATGTGGGTCCATGAGGTTTCTGCTTAGTTCGTCTGCCAGTGTATTTAGTTTTCCTGGCAGGAATTGAGCTTGTAGATGCACCTGGTAGCTCAGGGCTGTGTTCCACAATGCCATCACTAGTCTGCAGAGTGGGTAAGAATGTGTTCCTCCCTGCTTGTTTATGTACCACATAACAGTGGTGTTGTCCATCTTTACCATTAATTGTCCTGGAAGAATGCGGTCCTTGAAGGCTGTCAGAGCATTCTGTACAGCTAACATTTCTTTTTGACTGATATGCAGGTGCATTTGATTTGGGTTCCATTTGCCCTGAATGCACTTCCCTGCCAGGTGAGCCCCCCATAGTCTGATGCGTCTGTTGTTAGGGTTTGGGCGGCAGGGGGTAGTGTGAAGGGTAGTCCCTTCTTTTGGTGGAAGGCCTCTGCCCACCAAAGAAACTCTAGGTGTAGGCAAAGTATGATAGGAATCATTGCTTTTAGATCCTGAGAATGTTGACACCATAGGCTTTTTAGATACCATTGTAGTTTCCTCATATGCAGTCTTGCAAATGGAATTAGAAGAATGCAGGAAGCCATGAACCCCAAGGCTTGTAGTATTTGCCTTGCAGATTGCAGGGTTTTTGTGACTACTTGTTTGAAGTAGGTTGTCAAATGAATTTGTTTCACTGGCATGAGGAAAGCCATCTGGGAAGTTGTATTCAAGCTTGCTCCCAGGAGTATAATTTGTTGACTGGGTACTAGGTGTAATTTTCTTTTCGTTTATGGTGTACCCAGACAAGTTAGCACGCTTTGTACAAAGGCCAGATGATTCAAAAGTATGTCCTGGCTTACTGCCAGGTATGGGTATATTTGAATATTTTTTTGCCTGCAAAATGCAATGACTCGAGCTAGGCATTTTGTGAATACCCTGGGTGCAGTAGATAACTGATAGTGTGTGTAGCCTGCTTTGAAGCGTAGGTATCTTCTGCAAGATTCCCTGATCCTTTAATTCTAGTGTTGCCAACCAGGCATCTTTGCCTAGCATAGGAAGCAACTGGTAAAGAGTTAGCAACTTGAATTTTGGAATCACCAAAAAGGTGTTTCGTGAAGACAGGTCCAGGATAGGACACCATGAACTGTCTTTTCTGGGTACCAGGAAAAATCTCAGGTAGAAACCTTGTCCCTTTTCCTCTTCCGGTACCAACTGAATAGCCCCCATGCTTAAGAGAGAAAGTACTTGCTTTTGGGCCTCTGTCCACTGATTTGGGTGTAGATCTGGCCATCCGCTTGGTGTTGGCAACGTGTGGAAGTGAAATCTGTATCCCTGGGACACTATATTTAGAACCCATTTGTCCTGGGTAACGAGTTCCCAGTTCTTTGCATGAAGTGCAATCTTCCCCCCAAAAGTGGCAGTTAGTTGAGAAGTGCATGGAAGTTTTAAAAAGAAGTCATTGAGACAGTTTACCATAGGGAGGAGGAGTTTTATTACTCCCAGATTTGGAAGTGGAGGCCCCCCACTGCTTAGTCCTGTGCGTACCCTGGGACTGAAACCTGGGAGCTCTGCTGGATCTGGGTTTGGACTGAGAAGGTCTGGAAGAGGCAGGAAAGGACCAGTTCTTGGAAGGCCAATGCCTACTAAACCTTGGAGGTTGTACTTGTAAAAAATCTTTAACAGTTTGCATAGATTTTGCTTTTTCCTCCATCTTTTTAAGAACAACTTCTGCCTTGTTGCCAAACAGGCGGTCCTGGTTTAAGGGAGCATTCAGTAATTTCGCTTTAACATGATCTGGCAAGGATTGCTCCTTAAGCCAAGCCATGCCTTCTAAGTACAGACCCAGTTACAGCAGCCCTGCAAGATGCCTCTAGTGAATCAAAACCACATTGCAAAGTATGTTTTCCAACTTGTTCAGCTGAATGCAGTGAATCCTTATTTTCAGCACAATCAGGAATCAACATAATTTTCTGTTTAAGCAATCCAATAATATGCTGCTGATCTTTAACATATGAAACTGGCAGTTTAAAGCCCTAATGGCCAAAGTTGCAGAAGTGTATACCTTCTTACCCCATCTATCCAGCGCCCTGGAGTCTCTATCAGAGGGGGTAGGATTTTTGGCAGTAGAAGCTTTAATACCCTTGGGTCCCTGTGAAATGGTCTCGGGGTCCGCAGTAGGATTTTTAAAAAGGAACTTGTGAGAGTCAGGGACCCTGTAATATCTATCAGGTTTTCTGCGAGCAGGCGGTAAAGAGTCAGGGGCCAAGCTAGATTCCGAAAAGGCATCAACAATGTCTAGTACAGGAGGTATGGCTAAAGGCCTGTGCTGGAGCAGTAGTAAGAAATCCCCAAGCCTCTTTTTAGAATCAGAGAAATCCTGACCTTCCCAATGAAAATGCTCCGTGAGAGTATGCAAGGTTTCACCAAAAGAGAAATCCTCTGGGGGAGAAGCAGAGGGAATAGAGTCCTCAGCATTAGAATCCTCATAGGTAGATAAGGGTAAATCCTGGTCATCAGAGGAAACAGAAAATTCATAATTCTGGTCAGAAGTATCATAAGCAAACTCAGTCCTAGGTCTCTTAGAGGGGGAAGGCTAGCTTCACCGATTAAAGTAATAAGGTCTTCAGCCATTCTTATCATTTTTTTTTTTTTAGGCATAGAGGCCTGACCATGCGGTCTGGGCGTCAGATTTCTAGGCATGGTACAAGTTTTAGGCCTTGAAGAAGAAGATGGTGTCTGTTTAATACGCAAGTCAGTAGGCCTGAATACACCCTCAGAAGCCAGTGCCTGCACAGTGGCTCTGGACCCATCCAAGGAAGAGACATCCGCAGGTTCCACAATTGAAGCATCTCGCGGCATACCAGACTCCAAAATAGGTCTCGGTAGAGGCCTGCGAATCTGAAGTAGCGGGTGTCAGGGGGTGTGAAAGCGCCTAACTGACTACCGGCGAACTGGCGACTGGCTTAGGAGAAGGTCGTCGGGAGCTTTGGACCTAGGCAGCCTGTTTCTGTTTTTATCTTTGCGTTTTTTCAGAATGTCGGTAGTTGGGTGGCTTACTGAAGACATATCAGGATAATTGAACAGAGCACCATAATATTTACAAGCGAAAATATACAGACGACAGATAGTTTGTGGTTTAAATAAGGCACAAAACCAGTGTGGTACGTCGTGGTCAGGGCCTAGGCAAGGAATACAGTACGAATGAAAATCTTTATGAGGTATTTGCTTTTCACAAGTAATGCAATTATTTACTTCTACTGACATCGATTTAGAGCAAGAAAAAGTTTCCCAATGGGGTACTTAGCTTTTAGTTGAAGACTTTGGTTCTGAAACTCGAAAATGAAAATTTCAGGAGTTGGCCGACGGCACCTGAGAACTGCTTCTGCTTCGAGCACCGCACGACAGGAAAGACTGATGTAATGGCGTCAGCTGCATGTTTTATACCCCTGACGACCTGATGTCATGGAAGAAGGGACAGCAACCGACGCAGGACCCAAGACTTTTTTAATCTGGCCGACTGAGGGCTACTGCAATCAGATAACCCAAATGTGATGACTGCTACAGTGAAACATGAAGAACATCGAACCTCCTGGTGAAACAATAAGGAAGCCAGTCTCCACACATCTGATGTGAGAATCAGAGCCGGGCCCGAAGTGGACGGAGCGCCGAGGAAGGGAACTTTGCCCCACAAAGCCGGAGCCGATGAAAAAAAGTTCCGCTCCCTCAGATCAGACACCCAAGCTCGGGCTCAGAGAGCCGCTCTGATCCGAACTGATTGGATCCGACACGCTCCAGGCAACTGTCAGCATCGAGGAAGCAGGTACAGTCGGTGCTAACCTCCTAAGGCCATCCTCAGATCCAAGTACTCCGAACCCGGTGGATGGATTGGAGAAGGGAAAATCGGTGTAAAAAAGGAAGTGAGTTCTCCCCCTCCAGAGGAAGAGGGGGCTGGCAAGACGCCCATCTGGATCGGAGTACAAATGAACCTCCTCATCATTTTATCAATGTCAACGTCCGATAAGCTCCGCGTGGACCTCGATGAGGCCACAGACTCTGACCTTGCGGGTCGAGGAACCGAGGCCCTAGATGGAGAAGGACTCCTCCGGCTCTGAGGAAAATCTCAGAGATCGGAGCCGAGGGGAGTCACGGATCCTTGGCTGACTTTTGGCAGGAGAAGGACGGTCCAGGGACCTCAGGTCTGTGAGATTTTGGCTCTCTCTCCTTCTCTCTGCCCCTTTTCCGCTCCACTTTCACAGGCTTTGAAATGGGATGTTGAGTCCCAGCCTGGGAGGGAGGAGAAGCAAGGGCAAGAGAGGAAGGAGAGGCAGCCACAGCAGCTGCTGTGACTGAAGCCAAGGATGAGGCAACCACCTCAGAAGTGCGAAAAATGCCTTTCAGGGCCATCTTAGCCTTCCTGTCCTTAATAGCACACAGGTTAAAACCCATGCACGTACAGCAGTCAGTATTTACATGGCCAGTGCCCAAGCACATTACACAAAGAGTGTGGCCATTTGTATGAGACAATTTATGGCCACACTCAGTGCACCTTTTGAACACAGGCTCATCAGCCATGCTTCTATCCAGCCACTCAAACACTCAAACAAGAGAAGGGAAAAAAAACAGAGAAAAATTACCAGCTTTCCCACTCAAACCACTCACCACACTCAATTCACACAGAACACAGTGAAGGGGGAGGGGAAGCAAAGCACACTAACAAACTAAAGCTAAACTACAACAAAGGTTGAATTACACGATGCACCAGCGAGGGGAGGAGAAGAGGGAACCTACACTAAAACACATACTCATTTTCTGACAAAAAAGCTGCTTAAAAGCAGAAAACCTACTCGCTACTCGGAGATCACGATGCTTCAGCAAGCCGCAGCAAACGAGATCTGGGGGTCGGTAGGTAGTGGAGGTGTATTATGGGTAAAGGGAGGAGCTTGTAGCTCAGAGCAGATGCTAGTGAATTTGCCGACATGGATCTGGTATCCCTCAGGTTGAAGACCAAATGAAGTAAACTACTTCAGATCATATACTGTTCTATTTTAATACAAATGAACTGAACAGTGTTGCATGAAGCATATACCTAAAGTAGTTTTTCTAATGTGCTGAACATTTTTTTTCAAAATGTACATGTATTAAATATATATAATATACATAGTGCAGACCATAAGGGGGCTTATAATTCAGCAGAACACAATTTTAACACAATGCTTTCAGAAATGTATTAATTTATTCATGGTGGGCTGTCAGCATTAAGTCTCATCTGCCACACTTGCTCCCAGCATTCTATTCTAAGCTCCCATAGTCCGCCTCTGGGTTTATTTGATACTTTGTTCAGAACCATAAATAAAACAAGAAATTTAAAATGAGGAGAGCTGCGTATGTATATTTTTAAACAATGCAGTATTCCCTTCTTTTTCACCCACCATAATAATGCTCATACACCCCCCATCCGAGTGTTCATTCATTTATGTTAAAATAGGACAGCATATATGTTTTATATTGAGATATATATATATATATATATATATATATATACATATACATACATAGATAGATATATGTCACTGTGTGTGTGTATCTACACATATACACAAATATATTTTTAGGAAAATTTAGTTTTTGTGTGTGAGTATTGCTTTACTGTCAATGTTGCACCTGTTTTTGTTGTATTTTATATAGCATCACAAAAAATGGTTCATATATATCAATGCAACACATGAATTATTTCATGTATCAGTTAATGTATGCTGTTGCTAGTGAATCATGTGCTATTTCTGAAGGTCTAATTAAGCACTATTCAGATTTTTTTTCTGATGAAGTTCATATTTTTTGCTTGGATAAAATGCTTTTTAACAGTTATTAAAATGTTTTTCTTCTACTATATTTATAGTGTCCTTTGTGGTTTTTGCCAGTGGAACATTTGTTTTGGCTGCAAATTACAAAAACATCTACAGAAATCAAAATAAAATCAGATATTTTAATTCCATTACAGCAAAAAATAAAAGTGACTGCAGATAAATGCAGTGTACCACTCTAGAACTGTAGACTAAATAAATGCCTGGTTTTAGTAATTCAAACTGTAAAAAATCATGAAAAAAAATCTTAATCACTACAACTATTCCTCAAAAATTACACTAAAATTACACTAACAAAGGAAAATAGGGTATAGAACAGTTTGTTAGTAATGCGGTTCACAGGTGTGTACTAGGCTAATGGCCCTGGAGCCTTTACAAACCTAGCCCATAAGATTACCCTGGCATCGTGCCACTCAACCTTAGTTCCTAGTACCTCTGTTGAGTAGAGCCACTGGAGTGATCCTCGGGGTGAATTTTCTACTTCCCATCCACTCATCAAGATTTCTCTTGAAGAGGGCCACTGAGGTGCTCTGCTTGACATGTATGGGAAGTCTATTCCATAGCACCGGCAGTCTCTGGGTTATGAACCTGTCCCTCCAGCATGTTCTGGTGATCGTGGTAATGAGGTTGAGGTCTCTGGAGCGTGTGGTGCGGAGGGATTGGGATTTCTTTAGATGCAGCATTTCAAACAGAGCTGGGTCAGACATGGCTTTGTAAATCAAGCAGAGATCACCTCTAAGTAGGCGATATGAGACAGAGAATAGTTGGAGTTTGAGTCTGTCCATATAGGACAAGTGTTTAAGGCCTAGGATCCCCTTTGTGAGTACTTTTGTGGCCTGTCCAGTTGTTGCAGGTGTCTAGTGATGTACATGCCAAATGGGGCATTGTACTCAATCATTGGCCTAATAAAGGAAGAGTCGAGGGAGACAATGACCTCTTTCTTCCTGGATGCAAAACCCTTAGTAATGAGATGTGCTACATAGGACTTTCTGACCACAGTGGCAACGTGGTGGTCAAAAGAGAGGTTGCTGTCAACTTGTGTTCCCAGACCTCTTATAACACCTTCTGTGTTCAGTGGACTACCATCAATGTGGTAATTCAAGGGAACCAGGTTTTTCCCAAAGGGGATGAAGATACATTTTTTGGCATTGAGCTTAAGGCCATGGTTCTGTCACCAGTCGTTGGTCTCATTGAGGCCTTTCTGTAGGATGTCAACATCACTTGGGGAGTTAATAATAGCTCCCAACTTGCAATCCTCTACGATCTTTGTCAGCCAGAGTCCCTTCGTGTTGGCCTGGACTTCAGAGAAGTAGATAGTGAACAGGAGAGGACCCAGGACCGAACCCTGTGCGACTCCACTCGTGACTGGTTGGCAGTCTGACTTGGAGTCAGCTATTTTCACACTGTGGGTTCTGTGAGCCAGGTTTCAAGCCCACCTAGTGATATGGGGGTTGATGCCTAGCTTACTAAGTTTTTCTATGATTCTTGAGTGGGGAATGGTATCAAAGGCCTTGACCAGATCAAGGTAGGCTATATGAACCACCTTACCTTCATCCATAGCTCTGGTGACTGACTCAAAGAAGTTGACCAAGTTGAGCAGTCATGATCTACCCTTCACAAAACCAACTGTGTAGGATCCAGAGAGTTTGGAGATTCCCTATATCCTTGTTTATTAGGTTCATGATGATGCGTTCCATAGCTTTGCATATCAGACTCGTCAGGCTAATGGGGCGATAGTTCCCGGGGTCTGTAGTCGCGCCTCCTTTGCGGAGAGGGATGACTGCAGCAGTGCGCCATTCGGTAGGGACAAAGCCTGAGGTGAGACTATGACTGAACAGGACACACAAGTGAGGTGCCAGTTCACTCTGTAGTTAATGTGGAACACAGCCAGGGATACTGTCAGGTCCAATAGAAGCTGTATTCTTGGCCTTGGACAGTACTGTTTTAACCTGTGCAGCAGTAATACTGGGTGCCTGGCAATCTACTGGTATTGTGATTGGTCCTTTGGGGGGAGGGGGGAGAGGGGTACAGTTAGCACTGAATCTGTCTGCCAGTATTTTTGCAATATCAATTGGCTTGGTATAGGAGGTACCATTGTGCAGTAGCTCAGAGCAAATCTGGGTATTGCCATGGAGATTCTTTACATAACTATAGAAGGCCTTGTGGTTGCCTTTACTGTCTGCTGCAATTCTGTTTTCATAGCTAGCTTTAGAGGATCTGATGACGGATCTCAACCTTTTGTTGAGGCTGATAAGGGAGTTTTTCTAGTGTTGGGACTTCACCTTATTCCACATCAGTTTCCTCCTTCTGTTGTAGAGTTTGCTTATGGCAGGGGACCACCAGATTGGCTTCCTTGTTTTTTTTTTTTTTTTTTTTTGAGGAGAGCATCTTCGTTCTATTAGGTATGGCGAGATCCATGCATTTTTGTACGTGTTCGTACAGTGCATTGCTGTATGATTTGGCGGTCATGCAACTATTCTCCATTTGCATGGGTGCTGTGAAGTTAACCACCTCTGTTTTTAGGAGCCCAAAGTTAGCTTTGGAGAAGTTTTTCATGGCGGTTACCTTTGTTGGGGGGTGGGAGGGATGTGGATTTCCAAGGTTATTAGCTTGTGATCGGATCTAACCAGGGAGGACTTGACTAATGGTGTAGAGCAACGGTCGCCCATGTTAGTAATGACCAGGAAAAGGATGTTGCTACCTTTACTGGGGGTAAGAAAGAGCTGGTCCAGGGCACTGGAATTAATGAATTCCAAAAAGCGTTGGGCAAGTGTACTGGTACATGAGTAGTTTTCCCAGTTAATGGAGGGGTAGCTGAAGTCGCCCAGTATAAGAGTGTTAGGTTGGACCCCAAATTTTCTCCAGGGTGCTTAGGAATGTGGAGTGTGAATCTTGGGGCATGGTTGGGGACCTATAGCAAGCTACGACCTGAATTGCTGTCTTACCCAATGTTAGCTGCACCTGAAGTATATCAGATGCATTATGTTGGACTACCAGTCTGGAGGTGTGCGCATCCTTTATGAATATGGAAAACACCACCACCTTTGGAGCTTCGGTCCAAGTTCTGGGGCCGAAAGGTGTAGAATGAGTTGTAGCCTGATAACATCTAACCTTTTACCAACTTTAATTCTTTTTGGTGCTTGTATTAAAAGAGGTAGCAAGAAAAGAGACAAAGCCATCCTTAACTCTGATGAAATAAATGCAGAGTGGACTAATTGTTAGATGGCCTCCAGTGAGATTAGTTTTTAGTGGTGTAGGCCGGCTGTCTGTCGGGATAGGGTGCAGCTCTCCCACAACCCTGAATAAGAAAGTGGGTACAGGATACAGAAAAGAATTGATAAACTGTTTTCTAGATAAGCGTCCCGGTTTCAAAAACATATGTGTTTCCTTGAAATGTTCTTCGAGTGACTATTCGTGGCATCTATGCTTCAGTGTGAAGTGAACAACCTGGACTTGGCTGGCAGCTGTGCTTCACATGAACACAAACATGAATGGACAGAAAGAGAAATACAAAACTAAATTCTATGGATATTTCAGCATATAATTACAGCATTACCAAGGCAGCATTTCCAAAATATTAAATGATTTTAATGTCTAAGCACCAAACAACCAATGCCAGACATGAAAAATCAAGAAGCAGATTGACACAACAGTATATTAACATCAGAAATCAGAATATTAGGGGGTTACTTGTCCACCAGAACTATAAATGTAGAAAAAACATGGTAGTCAGCAGATGCAACTATCATACCTTGTAGAAACAGCAACGTCCACTCTCCATCTGAAGTCTTCAAGACAGGGTAGTCTGGTTCCTTGCTGACCAGCTGCAGTTTCAAGAACAGAACGTCTTTTGATGGAACAAGGAAAGAAAGAGTAGTTTACAAACCAGTTTTGCAAAAAAGCACAAAATCTGGTAAGCTCAGCTACAGTAATTTTTTACAACAGGCAAGTTAATGTACACAGTACATCAGCTTAATCACTTAGTTGAAAGATAGACATATTTATCATGTTTTACGAAGAACACATATTATTAAAACAGGAAAAAACAGAATATCTGTAAGAACAAGCTTGACATAAACATAGTTTTGCCAGAATAAATCCTACATAAATACAGTATTCTCTTTGCATAGATCTAGAAATGCAGCCATTGTAAAGTGGGCCTATATCTTCATTATATATATCACATTTTACATATGGTTTTATTAAGTGCAGTTTCAATAGAAAAAAGAAATTATGTCTTACTATAACGTTCCATCTGTATTGTTGATCCTCGTTCAGTCATTACACATGGGTATCGGTTCCGAGCTCGGAACCCGAGCCAGCCATTTTCCAAGCTCGCGTCAGCTTCAAACTCTCGAGCTAAACTCTTACCCACAATCCCCCTCTCCCTGTTAACTCGGATTGAGTTTGCAAGTCAAAGAAGGTAGAGGCTACCTCTGGTCAAATAACATAAGAGAACCAGATGGTGAGATCCACTAGAAACCACAGGAGGGGAAAAGAGGGAGGGTCGTAATGACTGAACGAGGATCAACAATACAGATGGAACGTTATGGTAAGACATAACTTGTTTATCTGATATAGTTAATCCTCGTTCATTCCTTACGCATGGGACAAAGTCCCCAGCTACCTCTATTCCTGGGAGGCTCTCATGGAAGGACATTCCTGAGCACCATAGAACCGAAAGATGCTCTTCCCCTGGAGGCAAAATCCAATTTGTAATGATTGATGAAGGTATGAGGCGTAGCCCAAGTTGCAGCTGCACAGATGTCATGTAAAGAAGCTCTGGCATGGAAGGCAGCAGAAGTTGCCACTGACCTTGTTGAATGAGCTTTCATGGTAGTAGGCAACGAGATATTACGTTGTGTATAAATAAAGGTGTCACAGTCCTTCAACCATCTAGCTAATGTGACCTTAGCAACAGCAGATCCTAATCTAGGTCCAGAAAAGGCCAAAAATAACTGGCCAGATTTATGAAAGGGTTTAGTCCTGTTTAAGTAAAAATGGATTTGCCTGTATGTAGGCAATACTCTCCTCTGTTTGAATGATTGGGAAAGAAAACTGGCAATTCAATGACTTGATTAATGGACATTTCAGAAATCACTTTAGGCAGAAATGATGGATTAGTTCTCAGAGACACTCTATCTCTATGAAAAATCAAGTATGGACTCTTGATACATAAGGCTTGAAGTTCAGAAATACGTCTGGCAGATGTAATAGCGACCAAAAAACAAGGTTTTCCATGACAAATACTTGAGGTCGCAAGAAGAGGCTGGTTCGAAAGGTGACATTGTCAGAGCTTGCAGAACTAATGATAAATCCCATGGTTGAATAGGTTCTCTAAAAGGTGGCTTCAGATGATTCATACCTTTTATGAAGGTCTTGCACAATTTATGAGATATAAGAGAGGAATTTTTGACACCCTCATGAAAATTAGAAATTGCAGTCAAATGAGCTCTAATGGTAGAGGCCGACAGACCCGAATGAAACAGGTCGGCCAGATAGTCTAGTATTATCGACACTGGTGCTGAAAAGGGGTCTACTTGTTTATCTTTCAGCCAACAGGTAAATCTTTTCCACTTGCTCAGATAAGTAATTCTAGTGGAAGACTTATGAGAAGCAATGAGAATATCACATACTGGTAAAGAAAGATCATTCTGCCTGGCAATTAAGGGAATTGGAGTAGCCAAGCAGTGAGCTTCAGGCTGTTCAAGCTGGGATGAATCAGATTCTGTGGGTGTGAGATCAACTCTGGGGTTGGATGGAGAATCCATGGTCGATCTAGTAGGTGAGGCCAAAGGAAGGGGAACCAAATCTGTTGAGACCAATATGGTGCTATGAGGATCACCTTGCTCTTCAACCAACTAGCTTTCTTCAGAAAGTGGGGAATGAGGGGAAAGGGTGGAAATGCATAAAGAAGACCCGAGGGCCAATCGTGGACTAGAGAGTCCCTGAGTGACTGCCTCGGAGGAGGAATAAGGGCGAAGTAGTTGCTGCAGTTGTAGTTGGTCGGGGATGCAAAGAGGTCGCAGCAAGGACGGCCCCAGCGGTGGAAGATCTCCGCCGCTATCAAGGGATTCAGAGACCACTCGTGAGGTTGAAGAATGCACTTGCTGAGTCTGTTATCATGTTGGAACTCCCGGGAATGTGCGTTGCTAGAGGAAAACGGTTGGTAGCCATCGCCCATTGCCATATCCTCATGGCCTCTCGACAAAGGGGGTAAGATTTGGTTCCACTTTGCTTGTTGATGTACCATACCACCGCCATGTTGTCTGACTGAATCGCAATTGTCCCAGACGGCAGCAGGGGATGGAATGCTTGCAACGCCAGAAGCACCGCCCTCAGCTCTAGAACATTTATATGCAGATAGGCCTCCAGTTCAGACCAAGTGCCTTGGACTGTCTGTCCCTGACATAGCCCCCCCCACCCCATCAGGGAGGCGTCCGTGGTCACTGTGGCCTTGGGTTGCTGGGGGGAGAAGGGGCGAGACCATTGTGAGAGATTGTGTGTCATCCACCAATTTAAATCCTGTTTGCACCTGTGGGTTACTCGAATAATGGCTGAACGAGGATGCTGAAAATGATACCACTGGGTGAGCAGTAGCCATTGTAGAAGCCTCATGTTAAACCTGGCCAGGGGAACAATGGTGATGGATGCTGCCATAGAACCCAACAGCTGTAGAACTGAGTGAGCCGTGGATTTTTCCTTTGAAAGGATTGGAATTAGTTGTTGCTTCATCCTTAGAATTCTGTGCTCTGGAATAGCAGCTCTGCAGTTTTTTGTGTCCAAGATAACCCCTATGAATTCTCTCGACTGAGATGGGGTGAGATTGGATTTCTGCCAGTTTATGGTTATGCCTAGCCTTTGAGCAGCGAGGAGAGAGTATGCCAGGGCTTTTTCCAGTAGATGTCTGGTGGGGGCGGAAATGAGCCAGTCGTCTAGGTATGGAAACACCTGGAATTCTTTAAGTCACAAGTGAGCTGTGACAACTGCCATGCACTTTGTGAACACTCTGGGGGCTGTAGAGTCCGAAGGGCAGAACTCTGAACTGGTAGTGACTGGCTCTCGCATGGAAGCTCAGAAATCTTCTTGATGGCCTGTCCACCTTTATGTGGTAGTACACATCTTGAAGATCTATAGAGCACATCCAATTATCTTTTTCCAAAAGCAGGAGGATAGACTGTATTGTGACCATCTGGAATTTTTGTACTCTCACAAACTTGTTCAATACACTGAGATCCAAAATTGGTCTCCAGTCCCCGGTTTTCTTTGGCACCAAAAATAGTCTTGAGTAGAATCCAGATCCTATCTGGTCTGGAGGGACTATTTGGATGACTCTCTATCTTCGCAGCTTTTCTATCTCTAGTGCTGCTTCTTCCCTTTGACTGGATGGAATGTCGGGAAGATTTTTTGAAGGTCAAAGATTGAAGGGGATATGATAACCTCTGGTTATAATCCTTTGTACCCACAAATCGGTGGTGATGATTAGCCAGGCAGAAGGGTACAAGGAGAAACGTCCCCCAACCACCTCCAGAGGAAAGGAGTTGGGCCGCTCTTCAGGAGCGCTGGTAGGATTGACCAAGGAAAGAATCTCTGGAACCCTGTTTACGCAGACCCCCTCTGCCCCAAAAGGAGAGTCTTCCCTGAGAGTTTCCCGCTCTGCCTCTGGGGGAGAACTTGGCCTGTGTGTCACGGAAAGGACCCTGAGATTTCTTGAACCATATCTTCCACTCTTTTAGTTTCGGGAGAAAGCATGTTGAGGGGGAGAATAAGAGACACCTACGGCAGAAAGGGTCTTACCGTCCTGTTCACATCTGGCCAGTGTGCTTTTAACTTTGGGCCCAAACAACGAGGAGGCCTCAATGGGGGCATTAATAAAGGAAGACTTAAAGGGTTCTGCGAAGTTGCACAGGCGCATCCAGGCGTGTCGTCTCAAGACTGCAGCTGAACCCGCTGCTCTAGCTGCTCCTTCTGATGCATGAAATATCAGTTGCATAGAGGAGTTAGATATAGATTCAATGGTGGCCAGCTGAGAGGTCACTTTGTCACGGACCTCATTAGACACGGCACCAGCCAAGGTTTCAGAGAGCTCAGAAACCAGATCCCTTTGAAGCCTGGTAAAATGTGCCATATAATTCAGGGACCTGTTAGCAAAGGTGCGCTACCCTATCCTGTCCAGGGCCCGGGACTCTCTGTTAGGCGGATAGGCAGTCTGGCTTTCTTCTTCTGCCATATCCTTTTTTGTTGCAGCTGCCACCACCAAAGAATCCACAGGAAGACCTTTGGACCAATGAGGATCCGAAGCAGGAGGGGACAAGATCTTATCTGGCCTCCAGGGAATAGCTTCGACAGTATCAGGAGCCTTCCAAGCACGCTGCACGATGAACTGGACAAGCTCATCGGCAGGTGGAGTAACCCAGGAGGTAGGGGGGCCAGGCGCGAAAAGCCTGCAGGAACACAGATTCCTCAGAGGTCGGATTAGAAGACTGCCAGTCAACTCTCTGTTTCAGGATTCCGAGGATATCACCAAAGGATACCTCAGAGGGTGACCGAGGGGATCCTTCCCCCTCATCGAAATCTGTGTCTTCAATGAGGGACTCCTCTGTGGAATCCATGTGCTTTCTCTTACAAGAACTTTTCTGGTGGACCTCCTCAGCGGGAGAGGCTGGAGAAGACAGCGGAAAAGGGGATTCCTGAGGGAATATGTCCTGCAGCCCTTGCACCCGGTGTCTGCTAGATGCGACTTGTGAAACCAGTGTACCAGAAGAGGGCGGAGGTATACAGTCCGTTATCGCCAGCAGCAGCGAAAGCCTTCTCCATCAGTTGGAAGGCTGGTCCACCCGAAGAGGAGTGTTTGTCTAGGACAGGGGTCACCCCTCCCCTAAATGGCTCTGCCTGCCGACCCGGAGTCCCTGGATGGCTGTGGAGCAGCAAGCTATGTGTGTCACAGCTGACATCCTGGGTCGTAGCAAAACTTTCCTGCCACAAATGCAACTGTGGTTCCTTAGTGTGATCCATAAAGGGAACTGCAGAAGGGGAAGACTATGCTATATCCATGGACTTCAAAGGCAATGAAGGAGGAGAATAAGAAGGGGTCTTTGGAGATGGGTGATCACCTCCCAAGGAAGGATAGTTCCTGAGGGGTGGGATACCTCTGGACAAGAGTAGCTGGGTTCACAAGACACAACACATGTTCGGAAAGGCTTCTAGTGGACTTCACGGAGACTGAGGGAGAAACAGGCCTGTCCACAGAAGAGGCAGGCTCGGTGCCCATTTCATTTGACCGCACCGAGGACAATGGTGCCGGAAGAGACTAAACTACTGGTTGTCTGCACTGAAGAAGTCATCGGTGCCGAGGTCATTGTCTGCACCGACACAGGGATCGGTGCCAAAGTGGTTTTCAGTGCCGATGCTGGAACCGACAAAACTGGACTCAATAATAAAGGCGTCGGTTCCGAGGAAGATCTCTGAGCCGACGCGGTCAAGGTCTGCGCTGACTGAACGGTCGGTGCAGATACAGTAGTAATGGTCAGAACCGAGTAGCCGATATATAGTAGGCTGCAGGAGAAGACGGAGCTAAAATCACTAATGGAGCCAAAGGTCTAGGCACCGAAAGCACTGGGGCCGACTGAGAGAGCACCGGAGCCAAAACTTTAGCCTTTTTAAGATTTTGTTGGAGGGAGTCCCCAGCCGGGGACGAAGACAAAGATTTAACCTTAATAGGAACATCCAAGATTTTCTTATGGGTTCAAGGAGGGGTTGAGGCCTCCGACCCAGAAATAGCCTCTGAAAAGGGAGATTTTAGAAGTCCCCTTCAGTACCAGCTTGATTTTCCTTTCCAACAAGGTCCTATTAGAAAAGTTCTCACAAATAGTACAGGGTGGATCAACAGTGTGTCCACAATCAGAACACCGTTTAAAACCCCGGACTACCTTTCTTATCTGCCATGACAGCAAATTAATTAATAGAAAAGGTACCAACAATGGTACAAGAGAGTATCCGAAGGTATGAGAGAAAAGGGTGAAAGGATTACCAACGATGGTAAAGAGAGAATACCTCGCGGTAAAGAAAAAGCAGAAAAACCTGAAGAAATTATGAATGCTAGATGCGATAGGGTGAGAGACAATAAAATATGAACTTTTCTGACAGAAAAGTAATCTGTAACGCTATTAAACAACAATTGACCATACTTAGCTCAAGAGAAGTAGCTTGACACGACCGAATGGCAATGCGGCAAACCAAATCTGAGGTAACAGGGAGAGGGGGATTGTGGGTAAGAGTTTAGCTCGAGAGTTTGATGCTGACGCGAGCTTGGAAAATGGTCGGCTCGGTTCTGAGCTCGGAACCGATACCCACGTGTAAGGAATGAACGAGGATTAACTATCAGATGGAATGTTTCAATGAAGGATACAAATGAGCTCGGTGAAATAACCTTCACACCAAAGCACTGATAAGGATGAAATGTGCCAAGTGTGCGTGTGGAACATTTGGTACACAAACGGATCTTGTTTAGATGGTACAAGGCTTGGGAAGCAAAGAGGCATGAAGAATGTGTAGGAGATTTACAGGGTTTTAATATCAGAAATACTTTTCTACACAGAAGTTCAGTTTAGATACTTAGGAAATTGAGTACACAAGTCAGGTCGGTCTGATGTCCATGATTCAGATATTCAGAGGTCAGTAAAAGACCAAAAACAGAAAACAGTACAGTTTAACTTAACACTGCCATTACAGAGAAACAGAACAATTCAGAGTTATAATGGACAGTATAACTTATTCTTCACAGCTACAGAAGTCTAAATATTCAGTCTGGTTCAGTTTATTGGCAATTATTTCAGACAGTATCAGTATAAGACTTGTTATATCTACTTCCACTGTATGCTGCTACCATACAATAAAATTACATTTATCAAACTCGGTGAGTAAAGACTTTTCTTTTGAATGGTACAAGATTTGGCACAAAGGAGAAATGCAGATATTTGGCATCTGACCAGTACAGGTAATTAAAAAATATAGACATTTATTCCACTTCTTACAAAATCAAAAGCAAATGCTTGTAAGAGGAGCTCAGCAGAAAAATGTACTGATCACGTATATAGCTTACAGTCTGTTTCAAAATGTGGCAAAGGTTTCTGAATTTTAAGAAATAAATATTAAATGAGAACAAATTTCAATTAGAATGCCCAAACAACCTTACTATATGTGACTTTAAAATGTGCTAGTAGTTAACCTGTGGATATAAAATATTATTGGAATGCAAGTTATGATACAAACAATGACAACTATTTGACCAGAGGGTCCTCCCAGAAAAAGTACAAGACAAATTGCCATTTACTAGATACACCCATCCAGAACACCTGTTGACTTCCTGACTCTTTATTCAAAAACTTTGTTTTAATAATTGTATTTTTTAGCTCTTTGCTACCTGCCTAATGATCATCCCTCTCTCAGCCAAATGGAACTTTTACCCCCTATCACCGAGGGTTAGGGTTGGACAGGAGGGGCTCTCATGTAGGCAGCAATCAGGTACGTTTTGAAATTTTTTCCCATTTTTGTCCTAACCCCTTGTACATGGTAACCTATGGAGAGGACATGCAATGGGTATCTGCACTACTTCTCACTTCCACAAGGGGTTGAAATCAGCAGGACTACCCTGCTCATCTACAGGAGAGATCACATGTTTACTCCCTAGTCTCCACCAAGGAAATCAACCAGTATGCATTTGCCTCTAAGCGTGGACCCCCCCCCCCCAACAGGGACACAACCATCCCCCCTTACTGTGCTGATCTGAGCAGTTATCAAACTCAAATCTCGTGGGCAACAGTCTGGACTCTATCCCTCTACATCTCCAGTATAAGCTAATTTTATTTATTTATTTTCACTTCGCTTGTGTTTTACTTTAGGTTTTGTTCACCAAGTCAGTCCCGCCAGTCCTGGTTGCCTTTTCGAGACAAGCCTGAGGTGGAATTCATACTGACTAAAGAAAGTATGACTAGTGTACTAGGGAAATTCTGCTACTCTTTGGTGAGCGGGGGAAGAACTTTGGTGTTGCCAGATATGTTGGACATTAATGCTGCAGGCACTAACTTGTGAGCTTGGTGAATCAGAGATGGACAGAAGTATTTTTCAACATCATGACAGTGGTACACATACAAAAAAGAAAAGACACTAAAATAGTCATTTTCATGCATTATACATTTTCTTTAACAGTTATCATTCACTCCAATATTACATAAATTGCTCAAGTCCTCCATCCATTCTCAACCCCTTTCCCATTTTTTGCACATGGGTCAGGGTATCACTCCAACAGTGACAATCTAGAGCAAAGGTTTACACCACTGGGTGGCTAGCCAAGCCGCAGTAGTTTATCCATTTGTACCACACATTCACACCTAGGGCCAATTTACAATGTCCAGTCCATCTACTGTATGCCTTTGGAATGTGGGAGGAAACCAGAGCACCCAGAAAAAACCCACACGAATACAGGGAGGACATGCAGACACTGCACAAAAGGCACCCTGGCTGAAAATTGAAGTGCAGAACCTCTTGCTGTGAGGCAACAATGCCAACCCACTGTTCTGTCCCAGTCTTCCCTTAACCTGCACTCCTCTTGGTTATTATTCTGCATGTATTGTTCACGTAAATTCCATTTATTTCTATGTGATTTGCTCCTTCTCTTTTCCAAAGATCCTACCTCCAATCTTTGTATCTACTTCACAATATTCAATACTTCAGTTATGCTTGGGTTTAGACCTTGTAATTTCATAGGTATATACTAGGCTAATGACCACTAAGGCGTTTTCAAGCCTAACCACACATTCCAAATCTCTGACAAGTTCTGGTTCCCTTGGTAGAGTAAGCAGAGGCCTGTGAGATGAAACATTTACAAGCAGGGGCCTGGGAGCTGAACCATTTACAGACTGCCTGTGAGAATTACAGACATACATGCCACATCAGGGATTTAATTTTCTGTTCCCTATCCAAATGAACAAGTTACACCTAAATTGGATTAGGGAGGAAAGTACAGTTGTGTACACTTACCATAAATGTAGATGTTAGAGTGTATTCACTGTTGCAGTCATTACATTTGGGTAATCTGCTGGCAGGTTGCCCTCAGTCGGCCTGAATAACAACGTCTTGGGTCCTGTGTCGGTTGCTGTCTCCTCTTCCATGACGTCAGGGGTATAAAACATGCAGCTGACGCCATTTTATTCAGTTTTTCTTGCCCCAGATGTCAGGTGCCCCCCAAATGGGGAGCAAATTATATATATATATATATATATATATATATATATATATATATATATATATATATATATATAAATAAACAGAAATATATATAAATGCAATTTTAGCAACATAAACTTTACCTTCATCTAAAAGCAAATACACCACAAAGGCTTTAGTGTATAGTGAAGGAAAGAAAAGGTATAGAAAGGGGGATGGCGGGTAGGTAACCCGGACTGCAACAGTGAATACACTCGAACATCTACATTTATGGTAACTGTACACAACTGTACTATGTTCTTCATGTTTCACTGTTGCAGTCATTACATTTGGGCAGAATCCCAAAGCTATGGATCGGAGGATGGAACTAAACAGCATTAGGAGCGGCTATACGGCCCTGCAAGACTGCAGTGGCAAAGCCTGCCCTGGATTTGGAGAAGAGAGGCAAATGATAATGCTTTGTGAAGGTATGAACAGAGTTCCAAGTAGCAGCTTCTAGAATGTCTTTGGTTGGAACCCCTCTGAGAAAAGCTGCTGAAGTAGAGGCAGCCCTGGTGGAATGTGACCTGATCCCCTTGGGCACAGGTTTGCCATGGTGCAAGTAGCAGAAACAAATGCATTAGCTTATCCACTTAGAAATAGTCTGCTTTGATATAGCCTTCCCCTCTGACCCTGCAGCAAATGCTACCAGTAGTTGCTCAGACTTTCTTAGAGATTTGGTCCTGTTTAAGTAGAATCTTAGTTGTCTGTGTACATCCAATGAATGCAGAATCCGCTCCCCCTTGTTCTGCGGATTTGGGTAAAATGTTGGCAGGTGAATGGTCTGGTTAAGAGCCACACCGGATACCACCTTAGGCATAAAAGAAGGATTAGTCCTGAGGGACATCCTATCCAGGTAAAATATAATAAAAGGCTCCACTGCCACGAGAGCCTGTAGTTCTGAAACCCTTCTTGAAGTGACTGCCAAGAGAAAAGCTATTTTCCAAGATAGAAATTTTATATCTGCAGTAGCTGCTGGTTCAAAAGGAGGCAGGGTGAGTTTTTCCAGTACAAAATTGAGGTCCCATGCAGGAGTTGGTGAACTTCTGGGAGGCCTTAAATTTTTGGCCCCTCTAAGATACTGTTTAAGCAGAGGATGAGAAAAGAGGGGAGGCTCTGTGTTGTAATGAGCAGAGATGGCAGATGCATGGATTTTTATTGAAGAAAAAGATAGGCCCTTGTCGAGCATCTCAGTCAAATATTGTAAAATCTGAGGAATATTGGGCTTTGCTGTGTCTGTTCCTTGTGCTTGGTTCCAAGCGCAGAATTTCTTCCAGTTATCAGCATAAGATTTTCTAGTACTAGGCTTTCTGGCTTCCAAAATGACATCCATCACAGATTTACTGAGAGTTGTTGTTTGAATAATTAACTGATCAGCCATGCTGCAAGATTCAGAGTCTGGAGCTGAGTGTGCAGAATTTGATTGTTCTGCTGAGACAGTAGATGAGGCATTTGAGACCAGTACCAAGGAGGAAGTTGAGACATATTCCTTAGAAGTGGGTACCAGTGCTGGCAAGGTCAGTCCAGAGCCACTAGGATCATTTTTGGTTTTTCCTGTCTGACTTTTAGTAAGACCTTGGCGAGTAGAAGCAGAGGGGGAAAGGCACTGATAGGTTTTTCCAGCTGAAGGATACGGCATCCACTTTCCATGCTTTTTTTGTGATGAGTTCTTGTGCAGAATTTGTCCAACTGATAATTTTGGGGAGAGGCAAATAGATCTATGTCTGGGCTCCCCCATTTCCGTGTTAACATGCTGAAGATTTGTGGATCCAGTTTCCATTCTTGCGGGTCCATAAGATTTCTGTTCAAGTCGTTTGCCACAGTATTTTGTTTTCCTGGCAGGAATTGAGCTTGAAGATGTATTTGGTAAGTCAAGGCTGTGTTCCACAAGGCCATGGCTAGTCTGCAAAGGGGGTAGGAATGTGTACCCCCTGCTTGTTTATGTACCACATAACTGTGGTGTTGTCCATTTTATCAGTAGTTGCCCTGGATGAAGTAAGTCCTTGAAGGGTGTCAGAGCATTCTGAACAGCTACCATCTCTTTCTGGTTGATATGCAGATGCATTTGGTTTGGGCTCCATTTGCCCTGAATGAATCTCCCCACCAGGTGTGCCCCCTCAAGCATAGTCTGATGCGTCTGTAGTTAGAGTTTGGGTGGCAGGGGGTAGAGTGAATGACAGTCCCTTGTTTTGGTGACACGTCTCTGCCCAGCAAAGAAACTCCTGTTGTAGGCAGGGAATGACAGGAATCATTGTTTCCAGACTGTGACAATGTTGACTCCATAAACTTTTTAGGTACCATTGAAGTTTCCTCATATGCAGTCTCGCATATGAAATTAGTAGAATGCAGGATGCCATGAACCCCAAAGCCTGCAGAATTTGTCTTGCAGATAACTGGGTTTTTGTTGCCATTTGTCTGAAGTATGTTGTCAGTTGCCTTTGTTTGTCTGGCGTAAGGTAAGCCATCTGGGCAGTTGTATTCAAGCTTGCACCCAGGAATGTAATTATTTGAGAGGGTACCAGTTGTGATTTCTTTTCGTTTATGGTGTACCCTCGGCATGCTAGAAGCCTTTTTACAAACGCCAGATGTTGAAGAGTGTCCTTGTCCTCTGCTTGAATGAGACAGTCGCCCAGATAAGGATAGATTTGAATGCTTCTTTGTCTGCAGAATGCAATTACTGGTGCCAGGCACTTTGTAAAGACCCTGGGCACAGTAGATAAGCCAAAGGGCAGTGCAGAGAATTGGTAATGCATAAAACCTGCTTTGAAGCGGAGGTATCTTCTGCATGATTCCCTTATTGGGATATGCAGGTATGCCTCTTTTAAATCTAGAGTTGTTAACCAAGCATTCCTGCCTAGCATAGGCAGTAGCTGTTGTAAAGTCAGCATTTTGAATTTTGGAATGTCCGGGAACGTGTTCAAAATCGATAAGTCCAGTACTAGACGCCATGAATTGTCTTTTCTGGGTACCAGGAAAAGTCTTGAATAAAAACCTTGTCCTTTTTCCTTTTCTGGTACCGGTTGAATAGCCCCCATATCCATGAGGGACATGACTTGTTTCTGGGCCTCTGCCCACTGGTTTTGTGGCAGATCCGGCCATCCGTTTGGAATTGGCAAAGTATGGAAATGAAATCTGTTCCCCTGGGATACTATCTTTAATACCCACTTGTCCTGGTAATTAACTGCCAATTTTGAGCATGAAGTGCTAGTTCCACCCCCACCCCCAAGGGGGCTGCCAAAAGGTAAGTGCTTGGTGATGGTAGAGAAAAGTCATTGAGACTGCTTACTGTAGGGTTGTGCTTTGTTTCCTCCAGTTTTGGAGGTGGAGGCAACCCCATTGCTTTGACCTGTAAGAACCCTGTGATTGGTATCTGGAGCCTTTTGAGCACCTGGATTTGCCTTGAGTGGCTCTGTTGGACACAGGAAAGGACCAATTTTAGTAGGCCAGTGTCTACTGAACGTGGGTGGCTGCACTTGCAAGAAATCTTTTACAGTTTGCATAGACTTAGCTTTGTTTTTCATTTTCTTTAAAACCTCTTCTGCCTTATTACCAAATAGAGAATCATGCTGCAAAGGGTCATCCAACAATTTAGCTTTAACATAATCAGGCAGATTTTGCTCCTTGAGCCAGGCATGACTTCTAATCACAGATCCAGTAACAGCGGCCCTACAAGAGGCCTCCAAGGAATCAAAACCACATTGCAAAGTGTGCTTTCCAACCTGTTCTGCTGAATGCAATAATTCCTGTAACTCTATTTTCCACACAATCAGAAATCAACATCATTTTCTGTTTCAGTAAGCCCATAACATGCTGTTGATATTTAAGCATATGAAACTGGCAGTTTAAGGCCCTGATTGCCAACGTTGCAGACGTATAAACCTTCTTTCCCCCATCTATCCAGCGCCCTGGAATCTCTGTCAGAGGGGGTAGGATTTTTGGCTGTAGAGGCCTTTACACTCTTGGGACCCTGAGAAATAGTCTCCGGATCAGCAGCAGGAGTTTTGAATAGAAATTTGTGGGAGTCAGGAACCCTGTAATATCTGTCTGGCTTACTAGGAGCCGGAGGCAAGGAATCAGGAGCCATGCTTGATTCTGAAAACACATCAACAATGTCTAATACAGGAGGTATTGTCAAAGGCCTATGCTGAGGAAGAAGAAATCCCCAAGCCTCTTTTTTGATTCAGAGAAGTCATGACTCTCCCAGTGAAAATGTTCCCTTAAAGTATGCAAAGTCTCTCCAAAAGAGTAATCCTCAGGAGGAGATGCAGATGGGATGGATTCCTCTGCATCAGAATCCTCATAGGGTGGAATAGAAAATTCCTGATCAGAAGAGGAATCAGAAGAAATGGAAACCTGATCTGAAGATTCATAATCAGTGCCTTGCCTAGGCCTCTTAGCAGGGAGGGGGGTGTTGGGAACCCCTGAGCAAGGTAATTAAATCCTCAGCCATTTTGATCATCTGTTTTTTGGGCATAGGGGCCTGAGCACGTGGCTCATGCGTCAGTTTTTTAGACATAGAAGACGTTTTTGACCTTGTTTTTGAGGCTGTCGTCGGTTTAATATAAAAATGTTTAGGCCTGAAAACACCCTCAGAAGCCGGTGCCTGCTCAGTGGTTCCGGACCCATCCAAGGGAGAGACATCCGCGGGTTCAATACTCTGAGAATCTCGCGGCATACCGGACTCTGAATGGGTCTTGGTAGAGGCCTGCGACTCAAAAGTAGCGGGTATCAGGGGCTGCTAAAGTGCCTGAGTACCGGCGAACTGGCGACTGGCTTAGGAGAAGCTTCGTTGTTGGTTTTGGACCGCGACGGTCTGTGGCTGTCTTTTTCTTTGCGTTTTTTGTGAACTCCGGTAGTCGGATTGCTAACTGATGACATTTCAGGATAATTAAATCTTGAACCAAAATATTGAGAAGCAAAAATATACCGACGCTTAATAGTGCGTTGGTTAAATCTAGCACAAAACCGACAGCAAAGCATGTTGTGATCTGGGCCTAGGCAAGGAATACAGTACAAATGAAAATCCTTATGAGGTATTAGCTTCCCACAAGTAATGCAATTATTAACGTTTACTGACATCGGTTAGGAGCAAGAAAAAGTTTCCCCAACAGGGTACTCAACTTTAGTTTGAAGACTTTGGTTCTGAAACTCTAATGCGAAAATTTCAGAAGTCGGCCGACCGGCACTTGCGAACTGCTTCTGCTTCAGGCACCACGTGGCAAGACAGACTGAATAAAATGGCGTTGGCTGCATGTTTTACACCCCTGACGACCTGACGTCATGGAAGAGGAGACCGCAACCGACGCAGGACCCAAGACTTTGTTATTCAGGCCGACTGAGAGCAACCTGCCAGCAGATTACCCAAATGTAATGACTGCAACAGTGAAACACGAAGAACATCTCTGCTTTATATATGGACTTATTTGGATGGGGAGCCTGTTCCAGAGAAGGGGTAGTCAATGGGATACATACTCGTTTCTCCAGTAGGTCCTATTTATACCACAGGCAAGATTTTATGTCTTTATAATGGGTAATTCTGGTGCTGTTTGTTTTGCTGATAAGCAGGAGGTCCATCAGAGTAGGGTCCGACAATCACTTGTATGCCAGGCATACATCTCTCCTCAACAGCCTATAGGAGATGGAGCACCAGGATAGGGCTTTGAGTCTGTCTGCATAGGATATGCTACTTACACCCTGTATTCTTTTAGTGAGGAACCCTCATGGATGTTCCAATTGTTGACTTTGCCTGGTTAGGCACTACACTCAATGACAGGTATGATGAATCCTAAATAAGTACAGTTGTGTACACTTACCATAAATTTAGATGTTCGAGTGTATTCACTGTTGGAATCATCACTCTTGGGTTATCTGCCTGCAGGCAGCCCACAGCTGGCCTGAATAGCAGAGTTTTGGGATTTCTGCGTCGGATGCTGTCACTTCTTCAGTGACATCAGGGGTATAAAACATGCAGCAGATGCCATTACATCAGGTTTTCTTGCCCCAGATGTCAGGTGCCCCCACAACAGGAAGCAATTACATGGTATGGAACACCCCCAGCAAAAAGCAAATACACATGATATAAGATATGCCAAACAAAAAAGATAGGTAAAAGTAAAGAGAAGTCAGGGGGCTGGAGGGAGGGTAACCAGGACTGCAACAGTGAATACACTCAAACATCTACATTTATATTAAGTGTACACAACTGTACTATGTTCTTCATGTTTCACTGTTGCAGTCATCATATTTGGGTTGATTCCCAAAGCTAAGGAAGGGTGGAGGTAGTTTAGGAGCATTAGGGCTAGCAATCAGGCCCTGTAAGACTGTTGTGGCAAATCCAGCTCTGTATTTAGAAAAGATAGGCAAGTGGTAATGCTTGGTGAGGGTATGTATAGAGCTCCAGGTTGCAGCTTCCAAGATGTCCCTTGGTAGGGACTCCTCTGAAAAATGCAGTAGAGGTAGATGCAGCCCTAGTGGAATGTGTTCTTATCCCCTATGGGGTAGGTTTTCCATGGTGCTTGTAGCAGAAATGGATGCAGTGTGCTATCCATTTGGAAATGGTTTGCTTGACATGGCCTTCCCCTCTGCCCCTGCAGCAAAGCTGACTAGCAGCTGGTCGGATTTTCTGAGAGGCTTAGTCCTGTCCAAATAGAATCCAAGCTATCTGTGCACGTCCAGAGAAAGCAGTATCCTTTCCCCTTTATTCTGAGGATTAGGGAAAAAAGTAGGCAAATGAATGGACTGGTTTAAAGCTACACTAGACACCACCTTGGGCATAAAGGATGGGTTAGTCCTGAGGGAAACCCTGTCCACATGGAAGATAATGAAGGGTTCCACTGCCATAAGGGCCTGCATTTCAGACACTCTTCTTGCTGAAGTGATGGCTAGAAGTAAAGCTGTTTTCCAAGAGAGGAATTTCAACTCTGCTGTAGCAGCCGGTTCAAAGGGGGGAAGAGTACGTTTTTCCAATACAAAGTTAAGGTCCCAGGCTGGAGTGGGAGCTCTCCTGGGGGGGGGGGGGGTCTTAATTTTTTGGCCCCTCTAAGGAACTGTTTTACCAGAGGATGAGAGAAGAGGGATGGCTCAGTATTATAATAAGCTGAGGCATGAATCTTAATTGAAGAGAAGGACAGGCCCTTGTGGAGCATTTCTGTTAAGTACTCTAGTATATTAGGTAAGTTGGGGCACTATTGTGCCCATCGCCTGAGACTGGCTCCAGGAACAGTATCTTTTTCACTTTTCTGAATAGGACTTTCTAGTACTAGGCCTCCTTGCCTCAAGAATGACATCCTAGCACCTGCTTAATGAGGGTTGCTAGTGGTGAGCTCAAGGGATTAGCCAGGCAGCAAGGTTCAGGCTTTGAAGCTGAGGGTGCAGAATCTGGCCCGCCTGCTGGGACAGCAGGGAGGGGGTCTGAGACAGGTGCCATGGTTGTAGCACTGTCAGACTGCACAAAAGAGGGTACCAGTACTGGCGAGGCCAGTTGGGTGCAATCAGGATTGTCCTTGGCTTGTCCTGTTTCAGCTTTGGTAGAACCTTCGAGAGGAGAGACAGAGGGGGAAAGGCATAGACTGAAAGGCCTTGCCAGGTAAAGGACAGGGCATCCACTTTCCAAGCTTGACTGTGGGGAGCTCTGGTGCAGTATTTGTTCAACTGATAGTTCTGAGGGGAGGCAAACAGGTCCACCTCTGGAGTCCCCCCATCTGTTCCTCAAAAGCTTGAATATTTTGGTTTCCAATCGTGTGAGTCCATATGATTTCTGCTTAAGTCGTCTGCCAGTCAATTTAGTTTGCTTGGCAGAAATTGAGCTTGTGCACTTGGTTCCACACAGCCATGGCTAGTCTGCAGAGTGGGTAAGAATGGGTTCCCCCCTGCATGTTTATGTACCACATAACTGTGATGTTGTCTGTCTTTACCAATAGTTGTCCTGAAAGTATGAGGTCTTTGAAGGCTGTCAGAGCATTCTGTACAGCTAACATTTCTTTTTGATTGATATGCAGGTGCATCTGTTTTGGGTTCCATTTGCCCTGAATGCACTTGCCCTGCCATGTAAGCCCCCCATGCAAAGTCTGATGCGTCTGTTGTTAGGGTTTGGGCAGCAGGGGGTAGAGTGAAAGCGAGTCCCTTGTTGTGGTTGTATGCCTCTGCACACCAAAGGAACTCTGCCCTTAGACAAGGGATGATAGGAATTATTGTTTCCAGGTCCTGAGAATGTTGATACCATTGAAGTTTCCTCATATGCAGTCTTGCATATGGAATTAACAGAATGCAAGAGGCCATGAACCCCAGAGCTTGCACTATTTTCCTTGCCAATAGCTGGGTTTTTGTGGCCAGTAGGTTGTCAAATAAATTTGTTTCTCTGGAGTGAGGAATGCCATCTGGGAAGTTGTGTTCAAGCTTGCTCCCAGGAATACAGTCTGTTGGCAGGGTACTAGGTATGATTTCTTTTCATTGATGGATGTACCCCAGTGAGATTATAAGTCTCTTTACAAATGCCAGCTGCTGTAATAGCAAGTCCTGACTTTCTGTCTGAATCAGGCAATCATCCAAGTATGGGTAAATCTGAATACTTCTCTGGCTGCAAAATGCAATGGCTGGAGCTAGGCACTTTGTGAATACCCTGGGGGCAGTAGATAAGCCAAAGGGAAGTGCAGAGAACTGATAGTGCATAGAGACTGCTCTGTAGCTTAGGTATTTCCTGCAAGATTCCCCTATGGGGATGTGCGGGTAAGCTTCTTTTAAGTCTAAGGTTGCCAGCCAAGAATCCTTGGCTAGCATAGGAAGCAGCTGTTGAAGAGTTAGCATTTTGAATTTTGGAACCACCAGAAAGATGTTGAGTATAGACAGATCCAGGATAGGACGCCAGGAGTTTTCTTTTCTGGGAACCAGGAACAGTCTTAAATAAAAGCCTTGTTGCCTTTGTTCTACTGGGACAGGTTAAATAGCCTTAATGCTGAGGAGAGAGAGTACTTGCTTTTGGGCCTCTGCCCACTGGTTTGGGGGGAGGTCTGGCCATTCACTTCGGGTTGGGAGTGAGTGGAAGTGGAATCTGTATCCAAGGGAAACAATGTTTAAAACCCATTTGTCTTGTAATGTATTCCCGTTTTTTTGCATGCAGGGCAAGCTTTCCTCCTAAAGGTGCAAGTAGCTGAGCAAGGCTTTCAGGAGTAAAGGATAAGTCATTGTGCAATTTTACCATAGGGGGGTGGCTTACTACTCCCTGCTTTGGACGTGGGAGCACCCCAATGCTTAGATCTGTGCATGACCTGAGACAGAAGTCTTGGTGGTCTGCTGCCCCTGGGTTTGGACTGAGAAGGTCAGGAAGGGACTGGAAAGGACCAGTTCTTTGAAGGCCAATGCCTACTGAATCTAGGTGGCTTTACTTGTAAGAAATCTTTAACAGTTTGCATAGATTTAGCTTTTTCCTCCATCCTTTTGAGGACTTCTGCTTATTACCAAATAGGCGCCCTTGGTTTAAGGGTGCATCCAGTAATTTTGCTTTTACATGATCTGGCAAGTTTTGTTCCTTAAGCCAAGCATGCCTTCTAAGTACAGACCCAGTGACAGCAGCCCTGCAAGATGCTTCTAAAGCATCAAAATCACATTGCAAAGAATGTTTACCAACTTGGTCAACAGAATGCATTAACTCTTGTAAATCTTTGTGTTCTGCACAGTCAGAAATCATCATTTTCTGTTTAATTAGCCCCATAATATGATATCGATACTTTAACATATGAAACTGGCAATTTAAAGCCCTAATGGCCAGAGTAACAGAGGTGTATACCTTCTTACCCCATCTGTCTAAAGCCCTAGAATCCCTGTCATAAGGGGTAGGATTTTTGGCAGTAGTAGCTTTAATGCCTTTCGTTCCTTGGGAAATGGTCTCTGGATCTGCAGTAGGATTTTTGAAAAGAATTTATGAGAGTCAGGTACTCTATAATACCTATCCGGTTTCCTGGGAGCTGGAGGCAAAGTATCTGGGTAAGGCTGAATTCCAGGAAAACTTCATCTACAATCTCCAGAAAAGGAGGAATAGCTAGAGGCCTGTGCTGAGGTAGGTTTAAAAATTCCCCGAGTCTCGTTTTGGACTGAGAATAGTCCTGGCTTTCCCAGCAGAAATGCTCCCTAAGGGTATGCAAGGTTTCACCAAAAGAAAAATCTTCTGGAGGGGAAGCAGAGGGAATGGAATCCTCTGCATCAGAATCCTGATAGGTAGATAAGAGTATGTGTCCTGGTAGTCAGAAGGAACAGAGATATCAGATTCCTGATCAGAAGAATCAGAGGGAAAATCAGTTCTATGTCTCAGAGAGGGAAGGCTGGCTTCCCCTAATTAAAATAATAAGGTCTTCAGTCATTCTAATCATTTGTTTTTGAGGCATGTGGGCCTGAGAATGCGCTTTGGTCATCGGTTTCTTAGGCACAGTGCAAACTTTAGGCCTGAGGAATTCGGTATTTTTGGCTTGAAACTAAGTCGTTGGTTTAATATGAAAATCTGTAGGCCTGAATACACACACTCAGAAGCCGGTGCCTGCACAGTGGCTCCGGACCCATCCAAGGTAGAGACATCCGCAGGTTCTATAGTCGAAGAAGCATCTTGCAGCATACCGGACTCCGAATGGGTCTCAGTAGAGGCCTGCAAATCTGTAGAAGGGGTATCAGGGGCTGCGAAAGCGCCTCACTGAGTACCGGCGGACTGGCGACTAGCTTAATGGAAGTATCGTCAGCAGTTGTGGACCTATGCGGTCTGTCTCTGTCTTTATCCTTACGTTTTTTCAGAAGATCGGTAGTCGGATGGCTTAACAAAGCCATTTCGGAGTACGGAGATAGAGAGCGAAAGTATTTAGCTACAAAAATAGCTAGACGACGAATAGTTTGGGCGTTGAACAACGCACAAAATTGACAGCCAGGGACGTCGCAGTCTGGGCCTAAAGAGGTGATGCAGTAAGAATGAAAATCTCTATGAGGTATTTGCTTTCCACAGGCGAGACAATTTTTTCTGACATCTGTTAGAGCAAGAAAAAAGGATCCCCCCCAATGGGGTACTTATCTTTTAGAAGACTTCAGGTCTGAAACTCGAAAATGAAAATTTCAGGAGTCGGCCGACCGGCACTTGCAAACTGCTTCTGCTTCAGGCACAGCATGGCAAGAAAGACTGGTGTAATGGCGTTGGCTGCATGTTTTGTACCCCTGACGACCTGACGTCATGGAAGAAGCGACAGCATCCAAAGCAGAAATCCCAATACTCTGGTATTCAGGCCGGCTGAGGGCTACCTGCAGGCAGATAACCCAAATGTGATGACTGCAACAGTTAAACATGAAGAACATCAGTGATCTCCTTGAGCCTAGATGCCATACCCTTGTTTATAAGTTGCACAATGATGTAATTTCCTTAACTACTGCAGGCATGTGATGGTCAAAGGCTAGATTATTGCCTGTGTGTTCCCAACTCCCTGACTATTGGATCGATTTTTAGTGATGTGTTGTCAATATGACAGTTACCATAAGTGGATGACTTTCCAAAGGATACTATTATGCATTTCTTGGCATTTAGTTTTAGTCCATGGCTCGGACACCAGTTATTTGTCTGAAAATGTAGTCAGCCAGAGGCCTTTGATGTTGGCCTTCACTTCACAAAAGTAGATGCTAAAAAAGGAACAGTCGCAGAACTAATCCCTAAGGGACTTTGCAGGTGACTGGCCTCTATGTACAAGTGGACTCCCGATTTTAACAGCCTAGTGGTTATCCACCTGGAGACACAAGGGTTTATACTGAACCTCTTCAGCTTGTCAACAGTGCCCAAAGTGAGTGTCAAATGCCTTGCCCTGGTCAAAAGCAGGCAGTTTAAACCATGTTGCCCTCATCCATTGCTTTGGTGACCCTCAAAGAAGTCCACCAGGTTGACCAGGCATGACCCGATCTTTACTAAACCAAACTGGGTTGGAGCCAGTGTCTGGAGGCTTCCTATGTCATTATTGATCATTTCTATGCTAATTCTTTCCATGGCTTCGCACACAAGACTAGTGAGACCTATAGGTCTGTAGTTTCCATGATCTCTTGATGGTCTGGTTGTGAAGAGGAATTACGGTTGCTGTTCTCCATTGGTGAGGCATGAAGGCTGTTTGGAGGCTATAGTTAAACAGTGTTTCCAGAGGGCCTGATAAGTCATGTTTAATGATACATAGAAGGCAGCCTAGGATATTGTCTGGGCCCATTGATGCAGTGTTCTTACCCTTAGTGAGAGCATTGAGGACCTGCTCCCAAGTGATTGTAGGGGGAGTTACAATTGATTGTATTTCCTGAGAGGGAGAAAGGAGTAAAGTTAGAGCTGGACTTGTCTGCCAATAGGTTCGCTATAGCTTCTGGCTTAGTATAAGTGGTTCCATTAACAACGAGCACTGTACATAATGACTTATTGCTTTTGAGGTTGAAAGAGGCCAAATTTACCTCAAATTTGTCCTTTGAGTTACTTGTTCAGATTGAGGATATCACTTTTATTCTGCTGGGTGCTACACCTCCTAATTTTTTGCCATGATTTTCTTCCTTCTGTTCTACCAGGGCAGCTTGCTTTTTTGAGTTAGTTCTGTATTTACTCCTGGTGGGTACAGCTGCCTCTATGCAGCTATTAACATTAACATGCATGTATAACGTTTCTGAGAACAGTTCCACATAGGCAGCAGCATTCTCACTGTTTTGGGGCTTGGAATTTTGCCAGGCCTTCACTTAATAGTATGAAGTTAGCCTTGTAATAGTTTCTGAAAATTCCAGGGTTAGCTGGGATTCAAGGTTTTATTTTTTTACTTCAAAAGGAGACAGTTTTTGGCCTAGCCATACCAGAGAGGACATTACACTAGGGGGTGTGCAGTGCTCTCCCATATTAGCAAGAACCAGATACAGTATGTTTGTGCCTATGGTCAGCAAGTCTGTTCCAGGCAGTTTGTGTTTATAAAATCCAGGAATCTCTGTGCCTGCACATTTAGTGTCATATATGATTCCCAGTTAATTGTGGGTAATTAAAGTCGCCCATAAAAATGGTATCGGATTGGATGGCGAGCGTTTCCAGTAAGCTTAAATGTGCAATGGATTTCCTGGGTCATACAGGGGAACCTATCTTGCAAGGAAGTGTTGTGGGATTTTGCCAGTGGGAAACAAGTGCTTTGTACTATTTGATCAGCCTTAAGGTAGCTGGTCCCTGCCTGTGAAGTACCTGGACTAAATGTGTGGAAGGCATTACAGCCTTGCACTGTAGAGGAGCACTCCATGACTTTAAAACATGTCTCAGTGACTACACAGATGTCAGTGTTCCCTATGTAATTTTCTCCAATAAATTCCAGCCCCATGTTGCCTATTTTATATTCCCTACTTCCATTCATTCTAATGGTAGAATCTCCTTTCTCATTCTAAAGGCGGCTGTTATCTTGGAATACTTAGCTACTTTATAAATATAACATTTTCTATGGTTGTTGTTAACCTCCTTAAGGAAGCTGCATCCAAAAATCTTACTCTGCCATTACTTCTTGAACTACCCCAACCTCATTTCATCATCATACCTTTCCACTTTGATTTATATCATTTTGTTTGCGTTATGTATATTAGCCTTATCTGCATAGGTCTAAAGCATCCCTTCAAATCAGGTAAATTCTAAACCATCTTGTTCTATGAAATGCCTTATCTCATTTAACTGATGCTGTTTCCCTCCCAACTGATTTCCTTCAACTTTTCATTAATTATGGTCCAAAGCCACTCTCACTGAGAAAAACTGAACAGCTGCTTAAATAATCTATTTATTCAAGTGTTTTGTCATTTGACTACTGCATTTATTTTAAATACATTGGTGAGCATTTTATTGGAAGATACCTCATATACCAAAGCTGTAACTTGAACTGCATTTTGCTGAACAGCTGCAAGGTTGTTCTCCACTAGAGCTTTTTCTTCTTCTTTACTATCTTATTTTATCTTAATTTCTCTAGATGTTTATTTGCTGACATCCAGTCCATGTAGTGATTACCAAGTAGCTTAATTTACCTAAGCTGTTAAATTTTACTAGTTTCTTAAACCTTTTCTTTTTCACATTGGGAGAGCTCTAATCAACCTGCAGCCATCTTTGAATCTGTCTGGATAACGCAGTACTGATGAAAATGGCTAAGGAGGAAGAACTGGAAGGTGCTACTACAATTTCATGGAATTCTGCAATAGGCAAGTACTTCCTTTGACTTCCATTTGGATGAAATAGCCATAGAAATACTTTTGGATATTACTGCCATTGATGATACAGAACTCGTGAATGTGCAAGCAGAGGGTCTGAAGAAGAAAGGTGCATCAAGGAAGCAAGATGAATGAGAAGTTTCTCAGGTCAATAAGGAAACAATCTGTATAATCATTCCTATGATGCAGTTATTGAATGTGAAGAGAAAGTTCAACAGTGTGCAAAGATAAAATGGATATCAGTTATGAGAATATGTAATGGTGGTATTATACAGAGGTACATGACTTGGGATAAACTGGTTGGCACCAATGAGATTTAGAGCTCTAGAAATGGGTCCCCCAATTCACACAGGTAAATAAAGACTTTCTGGCTCAACTCTGAGGGTTTTCAGTTATTAGAAACATTTATGGGACTGACAGAAAAACAAAAGACAATTTAAGAGTTAACTATATGGTGTTGAATTATGAAGTCAGAGAGACAATTTAAATATTTTAAGGGTGTAAGCACTAACACTGAAACTGTAGATAAGCTCTACGGATAAATGGGATTTGTGGATTGGGGTGTGGGGGCCTAGGTGCTGGACAATGGCATTGAATATTACAGATAAAGAGGGCATTCTTAAAAAAACTTGTAAAACAAAATTTATTAAGGATATGATAGAACTCACTTGTATTTTTTTCCAGCAATAAAGAGGGGGGGTGGATGAAACAGATATGCCCACTTCTGAAAGTGAAAATCTTTGAGGGAGTGGAATTTATTTATGAAGAGGAGGTTGAATCTCAAAATGAAAGAAATGCTGCACAGTATAAAAACAAAAGAGGATTAATGAAAATGTTATAAGTACTGCACAAATACATCTGGAAAACAGATTTGAAAGTTTGCGGACTAGAGAGGAGGGTGAGGAAGATAGTGATGTGCAGAATGAAAGAGGATGAGGAAGATGGCAACGTTATAAAGAATTCAAACAGGGTAAACCACAGAAAAGGCAGGCAGATGTAAAATCATACAAAGGAGGAGGACATTGAAAAATTCCTGTTTTTTATAAATGTAAATAATAAAAATGAATTGAGGTGACTTGTGTATGAATGATGTAGGGATTGGACTGTAGATTTTATGTTTGCTGTTCATAGGATTTTTTTTCCTCGAATGATTTTTATTTTTGATAGTAAGATAATTAATAATACACAATTATGAATCACAAAATTGAATAGATATAACTATATAGAATATGCGCAAAGGCCTGAAAAAAAACAAAAACCAAAAGTAGAACTAGAAAATTTGCATTACTCAAAGGAATAAACAATAAAAATGTGATTTTCAGTTATTCACTGTGAAGAGTTAGAATCCATTTTACAGTGTCAGTAAGAAATGCAACTTTTTTCCAAGGATTATTGATAAAAGGTTTGGGATTAATTCTGTCTTGCTTCACTTTGGCTTCTGTAAGGGCAGCTTCTTTCAACAATAACAAGCCTTCAATGAGTGGAGGATAAGTTGAATTCCTTTTCCTTGTAATATTTTTTCCTGGCAATTGCAAGTAGTGTCCATAGTAAAAAAAAAAAAAGTTAAATAAATAAATAAAAATAAAAATAATTTTGTTCAAAGTAAGACCATCATTGAGAAGGAATAAGAAAAAAGCTTTTAAGCAGTCCTCTAGATCATTCTAAAATTGTTCTAACATGGGGAAATCATACAAAAAATGCAGCCAATCCGGTTTATAGGATTTAAAAAAAAAAAATTCAAAAGATACAGGTTCAAAAAAAAAAAAGAAGGAAATGGCATGATATGGATGATGGGGAAAGAAGAATGCTGGAGGAATGGTAATGTACAGCTGAATTTTTTTTTATCACCGTTATTAAAAAGAGACCATATTAACATTTTTTTCAGTTTGTATACTTTATCCATCAGATATCTTTTTTTCTTTATATAGCTATCATCAATTAAACATTATTTAAATTACTCGATTCCTGCCTTCCCTTAACCCTCACTTCTCCTCCTGAACATTCTGCATGTAGTTCTAACAATTTCCATTTATTTCTATGGAACTTGCTCCTTCCCTTTTCTAAAGATCCCTCTTCCAGCTGCTTTAAGTCTTCTATAATACTGAATACTTCAAATACAGTATGATTTCCCTTCTCTAGTAATTGTTTTTTTTGGCAGACAACTGAATTAAACTTAACAAGGCCTTACTATGTTTAGGCAATTCAGATTCTGTGTTCTAGCTCAAAATAATTTTTTCCTACATTGCAGCCATTTGCTCACCCAGTATTTCTGATGGAGTACTCTGGATTTTTTTTTAACATTTGCAGACTCATTACACTCCCAAAATACATGTTCCAAATTACCTTTTTTTCCCCACTGCACCTAGTCGAAATAAAATTCTTTGAAGCCTGCTTGGTGTATAAAATACTTATGCAAACACTTTCAAGCAAAAATCCTAAGCCTTCTGGACTTTGCTGCATACTTGGAAGCCATATATCTGCCCTCCAATTATTCCCTTGTAAACTGATTTTTCCAGTCCCTCTTGCCAATCTTTTTTAGCCTCCTCAGATTCTTATCATTATTGTGAAATGTTTTATATGCCCTGCTAATTGACCCTTTAACAGCAGCTTCTGTTCTAGACTCGATTAAAACGTCTACCAGAGCAGGTCTTTCACTTAGGATTCCCCTCTCTCTTTCTCTCTGCATTTATTCTATCAGTCTCGGTTAGGGAAGGCAGTCTCTAGCCTACAGTCCAAAAATCACCTTGCCCTCTTCCCACTTCACTACCTTTCGCTCACTAGTTATTTGCTCCAAATACCTTGGTTCCACTGCCTGTTTTTTCCAGTAAATTCCAGCCCCCTCTTGCTTATTTTCTGTATCCCTAATTGCAGTCATCCCTATTAGCAAAATCTCATTTCTCCATTCCATTCTCTTACTGGTTTAGTTCTTGGAGTACTTTATGAATATAATACTCTGTACAGTTATCATTCTCCTTAGTATCTGCATCCAAAATTCCACTCTCTATTTCTTGAACTCTTCTCCTGCTTCATCATCCATTTCCTTTACTGTGCAGAAAAATATCCCTTCAAATCAGGCACTCCTAAACCACCTTGTTCTACTGTAAGGATCAATTTATTTTGCCATCTTCCCCTCCCAGATAAATTCCTTCAACTCTTTATTAATTATTGTCCGTAACTTTTCCTCCAGTTGATACAAATATACCTGACCCGTACATAAAACTAATGGGACTAAACATTTTCACTGCTTGTATCTTACTATCCATAACAGAGAGCTTCCAGTTTCTCCATTTTTGGATTACCTTTTGTTTAGTCTACACCCACATAAATACATACATATCCTTAGCTGCCATAACAAAAGCCTTTTTAATTCATATTCATAAATACTTCATCTTATTGTGCCATAAAATATGGCTATTGCTGAACCAATTTGTGTCTGGGTACTTAATTTATGGCTATAGCCTTTGTTTTAATATCATTAATTTTACATCCCAGAAAGATTTGAAACCATCTCATAATGTTGTATAACACTGAGATGTCCTTTTCTGTATTTATCAGGTACAAAATATCATCAATGGCAAAACTCAACTTTTTCTGATTTCCATACCAGTTACACACACACACACACACACACACACACACACACACATATATATATATATATATATATATGTGTGTGTGTGTGTGTGTATGTATGTCTATATAAAATTGAATTTTTAAGTCTCTATTTTCTTTGCCAATAAAGCAAATAAATGGGAAAGAGGACACTCCTGCCTGGTTCCTCTGTTCAAGTACAACTTATAAGAGAGGAACCTTCCCACTTTAATTCTTGCTCCTGGCCCTTTATATATCCTTCTAATTAACCTTATTATTGTATCAGGGAATACAGATACTTTCATTACCATACTCATGAAATCACAGCTTTCTCTGCATCAAGACTCACCAACAACTGCATATTATTACAATCTGAATCCCGCTGGATCATCGTTCTGTTAATGTTGGCAAATGTTTGCCTACCCTCCAAAAAACACAGTAATCTTTATCTAACAATTTTGGCAGCACCTTTGATGTTCTGTTAGCTAGTACAGACAAATGCTTTATAAAGCATAGTTTAAAACTTAAATGGGTCTACATGAAGCTGTGTCTGATGGATCTTTACAGTCTTTGGGCAATACAGCCACTGCAGCGTCCAAGATGTTGGGACTTCCTTTCCTTTTAAAATACTGTTAAATAATATCTTCCAGATCACTTTTTTCTTCCTAACTTCCACAGGAGTACTATATATCCCTGGAGACTTACCTACAGATCAGTTATACATCATTTTTATTTCAGCCCCTCTTCTTAACCATTAGTTGTTGAGCCTCATTTACCTCTAACCTTGGCATAATTAAGCCTTCCATAAATATTTCCATTTGCGTTCTTTCTTGACTTCCTAATTTCTCTGCTTTATACAAACTTTCATATTTCCAAAGAATCTCTTACACCTCTACAAGATCTATGGTTATTTTTCTTTTTACAGGCTCCCTAAATTTGGTGACAACACTTTCTATTTTCTGTTGTATAACTCAAGCTAAATGTTTCTGTGCTCTGGAGTTATCAAAAATAGCTGCCTAACAGCAATCTTTCTAAACAAATGTATATTATCCAAATACTCCCTTACTTTCACTTCAGCACTTTGCATTTGCACCTCTTCTTCTTCTCCAAGACACTCCTTATTCCTCAATATTTTAACCTTCGTCAGCCCCTCTAAATAATTCATTTTATATCTCTTAACCATACCTCTTTCTCTTATTTCTTCCCTACTTTAAACTCCAGTTTCATTTTACTTCACTAGCTATGAATTCTGAAGAAATTTTTATCTTATCTAATAATACTCAAATATATTTCCACTACACATTTCTTAAATTCCAACAGGTAAGATAGAAAGTGCCAGTTTCTCATTTTTACTTCATTACCCTGCACTTCTTTTTTCAATCGGTGCATGATCTGAAATATTTACTGGATGTGTCAAAGCTTTCAATTAAATACACGTTGCAGTGAAATGTTAACTTCTATCCAGTCCAGCCCAGTCATTGTACCATGGGGAATAATATGTAAATACTGAATTCAAGTCTTCCATACCAAATATTTTCACAAATTTCTCCAGAAATCTACCCTCTTATATAACTGAAGGTTTTTGAGATAATAGGTTGGCAAGGGAGAAATGTTGATAGTAGACTACAGATGAAGTCAAAGAACAGAGAGACTAGTAACTATGCATGCATCTACACATACAAAAAAAAAAGACAGTCAGAAGGAAAGAAAAAAAAAAAAACATTTTGCCAAATATGGACACTGTTTGCCAGGACCTTACCTGTGATGCAATATAATGATTTCTAGTGGTAAATAATGCAAGATGTACACTTTGCCCAGATAAATACAGGAAGGAAAGAGAATGTGCATATAAAGACCCGTGTTAAAATCTGCAACCTATTTCTTTTTGGAAGTAATAAAGATGACTGAGTGAGAAACAAGAGTAATGGGTTTCAGAAGGACTTTCAGACCACCACCAAAAGATTAGTAGGCCCTGCCATAAATTCATGTGCTCCAGCTCATATCAGCTGTGACTTTACAAGATAAAAAAAAAAAAAAAAAGTACAAACATCACACATTGGGGCCAGTAACATTATCTGAATGTCTACAAACAACAACATTAAAAGTAAAACCACAGGAGGGAAAAATGCAAAATAAATACTTGGCAAAGAAAAAAACAAAAGCAAAGACACTGAAGGATCAGAGGGTGTTCTAACCATGAGAATGTAATAGAAACGGCAACAAAATACGAGGCACTAAACAGAATATACAATGAAGTACTGAAAAAAATTGAGTACTACATCAAATACAACAGGTTGAGAATATATTGTCAAATCTACTCTGATGCAGTCCAGAGAACTGGCCAGCCTAAATCCTAATGCACTGAATGGGAGGATAGAAAAAATAATTTGAAAAAAAATCTCAAAGACTTGAACCATAGATCCCATAAACAAAACTTCTATTTTTCATCCATACCAGAAAGTGATGAAGGCATTACTACACAGATGGACTGGTGTACCTCAGTAAGAACTGCTCTTAGAAAAGATGCAACCTGCAATCCAACTGAGAACTGTTCTGGTATCATTTCAAACATTTCAGCAGAAAGAACAATTTCTCGTATGTTCACAGATAAATACTAGGCTAGCTGCCCTTGTGGGCCATTTTAAGTCTGGCCAGTTTCCCCTTTTGTGCTCAAAATAATCTATCCCATTTTGGTTAAAAATTGGCCTTACCCATCCCGTGGGTCAATAATTATATATTACCCCTAATGAGAATAACTGGGATTATACCATAGATAATTTGAGGGGACCTATGCATGGCATAAAGCATTTCGGAGTTGCATCTGTCCATTAATTGTACATGGGGCAGTCCTGGGGTAAATTTTCTGTTTCCCATCCATAGCGCTATGCTGCACTTGAAATGGACAGGGATGAAACTGCGTTTTATGTGGAAGGGGAGTCCATTCCATAGAAGTGGTTTCCTCTGCAAAATATACCTGTTCCCTCAAACTGTTCTGTTGACATTGCAGAAGAGGATTAGATCCCAAGACAGAGCATTTATGATGCCTTTTAACTTGCTGATGTGCAGTAACTCCATCAGTACTGGATTGGGGGACACCTTGTACACAAGGCACAGGTCACCTCTTAGTAATCAGTAGGATACACAGTACAGTGACAGGCTTTGAGTCGGTCCATGTAAGACATGCTGTTTTAGGCCTTGTATCCTTTTAGCAAGGTAGCTATGTGGGTATTCTGGTTGCTTATGTCTGAACAGCTACATGCCAAAGGGGGCATTATATTCAACCACTGGCCTAATAAAAGAGCTGAGTAAGGGGGGGGGTGCAAGGACATCTCTAGAGCTAGACACATATATATTTATAAGTTGTGCAATATACTATAACGGTCTTAGAATAACAGACACATGTTGGACGAAAGTTAGGTCACTGTCCACATAAGTTTCCAAATCCCGAACTAGTGGTTCAGCTCTTGCGGGCACATTGTCAATGTTGTACTTCCCTGGGATAGACATCCCAAATGCATTTTTTTGGCAATCAGTTTCAGACCAAGGTTTTGACACCAGTTATTTCTTGAGACAAACCTTACTCTGCGGGAAGGCCAAGTCATTTGGGGATTCAATAACTGTTCCTAGCTTGCAGTCATCTTTAAACTTAATCAGCCAGCACCCTTGGGTATTGGCTTTTACTTCAGAAAAGTAGACGCCAAACAGGAGAGGTGCTAGCACAGAACCCTGGGGAACTCCAGAGGTGACTGCTCTCTTTGTAGAGGTAACTTCCTCTATTTTGATTACCTGCATCCTACCTGTGAGCCAGCTGGTAATCCAGTGAGGGACACAGGAGTTTTTCCCAGTTTATTTAGCTTTTCTACTATGCTTGAGTAGGGAACTGTGTCAAAAGCTTTGGCCAGGTCAAAGTATGCATTGTGTGCCATTTTGCCTTCATCCATTGCTTTGGCGACCTTTTCAAAAAATCCACCAGGTAGAGTAAGCGTGACCTGCCCTTGACGAATCCAAATTGAGACATATTTAATATATGCAGTTCCCCATTGACTGATTGACTAATTTCCATAATTCTCTCCATGATTTTGCATAGGAAGCAGGTCAGGCCTATATGGGTCTGTGGAAGGTCTACCCTTTTGCAGGAGAATAACAAAGAAGTTATGTACCTACCATAACATTCCATGTGAGTTGTCGATCTCGCCTTCATTCTTAACTGATGTGTTCGGAACCGATCCTTGGTTAGGACTTGGTCAAATACTAAAGCTCAAGGTCTTAAACCAGCCCGTGGCTAACTCCCTATCCCATGATGCACTGGTGCTATCCTAGATCTTGTTTGTTGCAAATAATGTTGTGTGTCAATTCCCAGTGAGTCTTAATAGTTATGAGCACACTAGAAAAAGGTCAAAGTACCACCATGACAAACATCAGGTTCTCGATCCTCAAGAAGCCTAGTTGGGGTGGGGGGGACGCAAGAATGAAGGCGAGATGGACAACTCACATGGAATGTTATGGTAGGTACATAACTTCTTTATGTGAAGTTGTCCTATCTCGTCCTCATTCTTTACTGATGGGATAGCACCATCTTTCTTGGGTGGACAGTGGAACCAAAGGAAGCCCTGTCCCTGGAAGCCATATCTACTTTGAAATGAGTGATAAAGATATGAGGCCCTGACTAAGTGGCTGCTGCACAAACTGCATTTATTGGTAGTTTGGCAGAAAAAGCTGAGGAAGTGGAGACAGCCCTAGTTGAGTGAGCTTTTATCTTGTCCAGTAATGGTTTGTTCACTGAATTGTTAAGTAAAGGAAATGCAATCTGACAACCATTTAGATAAGGTGGTCTTCACTACAAGAGCACCTTTCTTGGAGTCTGAAAAGGAGACAAAAAGTTTATCAGTTTTCCTGAAATCTTTTGTTCTGTGTAAATAGAAGCGAAGCTGTCTATGAACATCAAGTTGGTGTAGCATGTATTCTGCCTTAATGTCATACTTAGGAACACCGGTAATTCTATAGACTGATTCAAATTTGTTGCTCAATATACTTTGGGTAAAAAGGGTGGGTTTGTTCGGAGAGACACTCTATCATTGTGGAATAACATATATGGGGGGGGGGGGGTTGATGGATAAAGCTTGTAAATCTGACACCCTCCGAGAAGACGTTACAGCAACAGGAAAATGATCTTCCATGTTAGATACTTAAGATCACATGAAGAACTGGTTCAAGGGGGGGGGGGGGGGGGGGATTATACGCAATAGTACAAAATTTAGATTCCATGGTGTAAGAGGGGTTTTAATGGGTGGTCTTAGGTGGATAGTACCTTTCAGAAAGGTCTTTGAAAGTCTGAGACATGACATTAGACACTTAGTCACCAATATGGAAATTCAAAATTGCTGCTAACTGAATTCTAATAGTTGCAGCAGCTGCTCCTTCACTGAAAAGCTGTAAAAAATTCCAAAACAGCAGATATCTGAGCTGAATAAGGGTTAATATGATTTTTGTAATGCCCATATTGAGAATCTTTTCCACTTACTGAGATATAACTTCCTAGTAGATGTTTTGTGAGAAGATATCAGTACGTGTTGAGCTGCTTTAGAAAGGTTAAGTCCGCTGGCTATATTTGGAATTGGAACAGCCAAGCTGTCAATTTGAAGGTCTGAAGGGATGGATGAAGAGCCCCCGATGAATGAATCAGAAGGTCTGGTACTGGGTCCAGAATCCAAGGTTCTTCCAGGAGATGAGGCTGTAGGAAGGAGAACCAAACCTGGTGAGGCCAGTAAGGGACTATTAGAATTAAGGTCCTTCCCAAAGCACTGGCTTTCTGTAGAACTTTGGGCATCAACGGCCAAGGATGGAATGCATCAAGGAGACCCAGGGGCCAACTGTGTACAAGTGCATCCCTTGGGGCATCCCCCAGAGGGGGGATTAGGGCAAAGTAGCTGCTGCATTTTGTATTCATGGAAGTGGCAAAAAAGATCGCAGCATTCACTAAGAAAAAACACACATCGATAAACAAGATAAAATCGCTAATGTGCGATTGAAGAAACTACAACTCTTAGACTATAATAAATGTGAAAAATGTCAATTTAAGGAAATATGACAAAAACACTTAAACGGATCGGACAATTCACCAGCTCTGGCCAAGTGGCAAATGAGATCTGGGGAAAGCACCAGTGCATCATGAGACAGGGAGTTAGCCATGAGTTGGATGACGATGAGATAGGACAACTTCACATTAACGGTTTTCCATTCGCTTGGTACAAAATCTGTATGGAGGCTGAGAAAGGACAGTATTGTTAGGGGTGTGGCCAAATCATGCTTCATACTATTTAAGATGCATCCAGGGGTATTATCCACTGATGTAGTATTTTTAGCTTTTGATAGCACTTTTAGGACTTGGTCTTGTATGCTAACTGGAGGTAAGCCAGTTTCAGATATATCTCGAGGGAAAGGTGGAAGGGAGAGAAGGGTAATGTTAGAGCTACATTTACTGGCCAGTTAGTTCACTTTATTTTCAGACTCCGTATATGCAACATTGTTAACTATTAGCTCAGTGCTTTTTTAAGTTGCGCTTTTGAGATTACAAACATAACTACAAAAATGTCTTGCGACTTGTCTTTGGCTTAGATAGCTACTTTAACCTCACCCTTGGCTTTGATGGATTTTATTAAGCTCCTCAGTTGTTTATTTCAGTGACAAGGGCTGTAATATTCTGGGAATTACTGTTTTCACTTTTGGTAAAAATTTTTTTCCATTTATTATAAAGCTTGTTGACATTATTATTACATGCTGGTATAGCATAGTTGTGTACACTTATACATATTTACTGGTGTTAACTGGGTTTGGTGAGGATTTGAAGCTTGCCAATTTATTACTTAGGAGTAGGTAATTTTTCTTAAAGAAATTTCTAAAGCATTTCTTGTTTCAGTTTTATTTCGAAGGAGAATGCTTTATGGTCAGACCTAATAAGTGATGAAGATACGCAAGGGATGGTGCAAGATGGTCCTATACTAATAAAGACAAGCTGTTATTCTCCCATAGTGGGTATGCTGATTGTACCAGGTAAATATTGTAAAATATGGATTTTTTTTTATTCTCTAAGTTGGGCTTCAACCATTGTACTATTATACTTCCAAATAACCAAACCGAGAGGTAACCAAGGCTTGTTGGAAAATTCAACATATACTATGCACCATAACAAACGTTCACGTTTGTTATGGTGCATAGTATATGTTGAATTTTCCAACAATCCTTGGTTACCTCTCGGTTTGGTTATTTGGAAGTATTTTATTGTTTATCGTTAACCGAGAAGTATTTGCACTGCTGGGAACATTGTTATTGTTGCTTGGCATTGCACTATTATCCCTGTGATCTTCTGAATGTAATATGTTGTTTGTTTCAAGTTTCTCCCTTTTAACTCAATTGTTAACACATTATTACTTCCATTACTGTTTTGTATTCCTGTCTCATTAAATTCCTGGAGCCTTTCTCCCCAGGACTCCGCTGAAAACAGACACTTGCTGTCCAGTCAGATTTATCCTGGTAAAACAAATGATAAATAAATAAAAATAAATTTGTTTGATAACGTCCAGGAATTTCTGTGCTTGTGCAGTAATGGTGGTGTAGCTTTCCCAGTCTATAGCTGGATAATTTACATCACATAGGAAAATGGTATTGGATTTAAACATTAAAGCAAATCCCTGAGCTGCCAACACTATCTGAAGCAGAACTCTAGGGGAGAAAGAAAAAATTATGGGAACTGCCTGGCATTTGGCTCATACCCTGCAAATAAAAATAGTACTCTGAACAAACTGAATAGGTTGTGTACACTGTAGTTTTGCTTTCTTCCCTAGTGTCTACAGAAGTGTTATTAACTACTCTGAAATGACATTACCAGCTTTAAGAACTACTTTTTATAGAAATGATATCTGTAACAAGACTGGGGGTGAGTATGCTGGGGTGAAAAAGGAACCTTCTGATTGGATGAAGATGGCAGAACCCTCAAGCATCAAGTCCCCTTTTAAAATCCCAAAACTTCATAGTTACATACTAGGTTAATGACCACCAGGGCCTTTAAAAGTCTAGCCGTGCAATCCATCCGAACTGGGTCCCTACTTATCATGGGCATTTATTAGGGGGGGGGGGTGTATTAGGAAATTTCTTGAGGTTAAGTGTGTGGGGAAGTATGTTAGTTTGGACATTACAGAGACTTGATGGCCAGACCAGGGGTGAATTTCCAATTTCCCATCCACTGGTCAGGGTTAGTCCTAAACAGGGTTAGAGATGGACTCTGCTTCATATGGATGTAAGCCTGTTCCACAGCATGGGGATCCTCTAAGACTCATCTGTCTCAACAACATGTCTTATAAATGCTAAAAGCAAATTTTAAATCTTTGGATCTAGTGGTTCCAATGTTGTTCATTTTGCGGATGTGCAAAAGATCCATCAGAGCTGGATCCAGGGATGCCTTGAATGTCAGGCACAATCTCAGTAACCTGAAAGAGACACAGTATAGATACAGAGCTTAAGGAAATCCATACAGGACAATCTGTTTGTACCCTGGATTCTCCTGGTAAGGAACCTTTGTGGCCATTCCAACTGTTGCATATGTTTAGTCAGGTGCATGCTGAAGGTGGAACTATAATCAATATGATAGGTCTGATAAGGGCCAAATTCAGTGGCACTATGCCTTCTTTGGACCTGGATACCATGCCCTTGCATACAAGTTGTGAGGCACAGAATGGTTTTCTTACTACCATGGCCACATGTTGGTCAAAGGCCAGATTACTGTCTAGATATGCTCCCATATTCCCTGGCTACTGGGGGAACTCTTAGGTGTGTTTGAAGTAATTAGCCTGGGTGGCAGTTTCCAAAAGGTGCTACAATGCATTTCTTGGCATTGAACTTTAGTCCATGACTTTGGTACAGGTCACTTGCCTATGTTACACTCTCTTGTAGAATGGCTGTCATGACGGGAATTTATGATAGCTCCCTCCCAATTTGCAGTCATCTGCAAACTTGGTCATCCAAAAGCCTTCGACGTTGGCCTTTACATCTGAGAAGCAGATGCCAAATGGGAGCGGTCCCAGCACACAGCCCTGAGACACTCCCACTTGTGAAAGTCTTAGTGAAGGTGGTATCACCAATCCTGACTTCCTGGGTCCTAATCTGAGAGTCAGTTAGCAAGCCAGTGAGTTATGTAGGGGTTTATGCCCAGTCCAGCGAGTTATGTAGGGGTTTATGCCCAGTCCAAAGAGTTTGTCAACTGTCAGTCACCCTGCTAGACAGGGTTCTAGGGAAGTAAATGTTGTGGGAAGAAATATCCAGGGAATTGTTATGGCTATGCTTGTATAGGCTCTAGGGCCGATAGCCCAGTACCAACCTATGAACCTATACCACAGTGAGGTATTTACTTAATGCCTTAAGCCAGGTCCAAGTAGACAGTATGCACCATTTTACCCTCATCCACTGCCTTGCTGACCTTCTCAAAAAAGTCCTCCTGATTTAGTAGGCAAGGTCTTCCCTTGACAAGGTGAAATTGGGTTGGGTCCAGTGTCTGAAGGTTGCCTATGTCTTTGTTGATCATTCCCATAATTTGTTTCATGGCTTTGCATATTAGACTAATAGATCTATAGTTTATGGGGTGGGCTGATGGTCCAATCCTTACAGTCCCCCATGCTTGGAATACCAAGCTTGTCTTGAGGCTATAGTTGAAAAGCGACTCAAGCGGTCCTGATAGGTCATGTTTCTAGCTTTTTAGGAGGCATCCCAGAATAGTGTCAGGGCTCATTAAGGCTAAGTTTTGGCCTTAGCAAGCACTGTCAGGACCTGCTTCCTGTTAAAAGTTGGGGGGTTATGCTAGTAGGTATGTCATGGAGGGAGGTGGGGGGGGGGGTGAAGTTAAAACAATTTGTGAGCCAGCAAATTCACTATGTCACTTTGCTCAGTGAAGGTGGCACTATTGACCAACAGTTTGGCACAATGAAGTGTGTTGTCTTTGAGGTTTCAGACATAGCTGTAGAAGGCCTTGTGGTAGTCTTTAACCTGTAAGGCTACCTTGACCTCATAATTGGGCTTGTTGGACTTGGTTTCCTGTTTTGTTTAATTAAAGAGCTCCCATCATTATGGGAGTTTCTCTTTTAGATTTTAGCCACAACTTTTTTCCTTTTGTTGTATATCTTATTAAGGTAAGGATTCCACCAGTGTGGTTTGTTTTCAGCTTACTTATTGTAGGTGCAGCAGCCTCTATATAGCCATGTACATGTTTGTACAGTGTCTCTGTGATCAATTCTGCATAGGTTGCTGTGAACTCCAGGTTGGGATGGGGCACTGAATTCTGCTAAACTGTCACTTAACAGGGGGCACTTTGCTTTGAAATAGCTCCTAACTGTTACAGGGTATGCTGGGGTTGCCAAGTTGACTTTCATTTCAAAGGAGACAGCTTTGTTGGGTGGCCTCACCAGTGAGGACACAAAACAGGGGGGGGGTGGTAAAGCTCATAAGGCAAGCCAACATACTACCCAGGACTGTTGTCACAGGGGACTCCATTGTACAACACACAGTGCCCCACTCACCAGAATGAACAAGTAAAAGATAATGGTTAATATCTTATCTGGAGCCAGGATTTGCCAAGTTACACACATACTCGAGTCACCACCACAGGTACTAGTAGGACTCTATCATAGTCCATGTGGGAGTTAACGACCTGAGACATACATTCCCTGGACAACATGACGAGATATTGTTGATCTCACTGAATATGCGTATCAGGCAGGTATTTGCCTTGCATCTAGCAGCTTTTTACCTTCACCAAGGATGTTGACAGTATGAAAAAAATTAAATGACCAATAATTGGCTTATTTTCTGTTGTCTTTTTTTGGGGGGTTAAATATTTGTCAGCATGGGAGGACATGGTTAACAGACCATGATGCTTTGCAAAGGATGGTGTGGGCCTGTCTCTCCTAGGCTTCCAAATATTGGCTAAACCTTTATCCACCCCCCCACCCCAGAGGCTTTTTTAGGCAATACCAAATTGACAAACTTACCAACATAGCAAATAAAACCCAAAGGTGTTGATGCTCAATGCTAGGAGCTGTAATAAGAAATTCCACGCCTTACAACCTTTCCTCAGTCTGGAAAATGTAGACATCTGTGTGGTTCCAGAGTCATGGTTTATATTTGTGGAAAGTACTCCAGCAGTGTAAGGCTTCAGTGCTTTCCACACTATTAGACCATCAGCTGCACAGAAAGGGACAAAAGATGGAGGATTCTCTATCTATATCAGCCGAAGCCGGACCCAGACTTTGGAATCCGGCCGACCGAAGGGCTGCCTGACGACAGGACAACCCAGTTGTTATGACTGCAGATGCATCCATGAAGGACATCTCTACATTGGTTAAACAGGACGATGCCATAGAACTTATTCACATGCAAATCACTACAGACAAATTCCCATACCGTATCCTAGCATGCTACAGGTCACCTCAGCCCTTGGAATCCTATAGCTCATTCCTAGACCTACTGAAGACCCTCACCATTAAACCAAATACCCTATTCATAGGAGACTTGACTATGCCTCTATAGGCACAACTATTCCTGGACTTAAATAACAAATACCCTTTACCATATATAGTGTGCTCACCCAACAGAGGTTCAGTCATAGTGGACCTGGTATTAACCTACAACCTCTTTCTTCCTCATTACACCTCCAACATTTGCAATCTACCAGAGGAAAAAAATCTTTGGAGTATGCTTGGGTTATCAAAATATGTATGCAAACACTTCCAAGCAAAGATCCTAAATCTTCTATAGACTTTGTTGCATATTTGGGAGTCACACATATATCCTCCCATTGTTTCTTTGTAAACTGTTTACCCAGTCTCTTTTTCCAGTCCTTTCTGACCTCCTCTGATTGATTCCTGTAGTTATCATGCAATATTTTTTATGCCCTACTAATTATCCTTTTTTTTTTAACAGCAACTTCTGTTCTAGGTTCTGATAAAAAAACTCTAGCAGAACTGGTATTTTAATTAGAACCCCTTATTCCTTGCTCTTTGCCTGTACTCTGATATCAATCCCTGATAAGGAAGGCAATCTTTAGCCTGTAGTACAAATGAATCCCGGCCTCTTCCCATTCTATTATCTTTCCCTCTTTAATTATTTGTTCTTAATACGTTGTTTCATTTGCCAGTTTTCTCCTGTTAATTCCAGCCTCCTCTTACCTACTCTATATGTATGCCTAATTGCAGTAATCCCCATCAGCAAAATCTCCTTTCTCCAATCTTCTCTGCTGGCTTAGTTCTTATACTTTCTGCTACCTTATTAATATTCAGTATAGTTATTGTTATTCTCCTTAAGGAGTTTATCCAAAATACCAGTCTCTCCTTGTTTCTTAAACTTCCATCCTGTTCCATCACCACCCCTTTCCACTTTGAATTATAGCTTTCTGCATGGGCTATGTACAGGAGCCTTAATTGTGTAGCTCTGAAATACCCCTTCAAATCAGGTAATCCCAAACCACCTTGTTCTATGGAAAGAATCCGCTTATCCCACTTGACTCTTGCCCTCTTTCCCTCCCAGATCAAGTCCTTCAGCTTCTCTGTTTCACAAAAATATGACTGATCTCTGTATAAAACTAAAGGGACTAAAATATTTTCACTGTTTGTATTCTGCTATCCATAAAACAAAGCTTCAAATTTCTCAGTTTTGTTCGGGAGCTCCACGAAAGTGAGCAGGAGATAATATGTAGTAAGGGAGGTTTATACTCAAGTACAATACTAGCTTGCTGGGTAGGCACTTATAGAAATATGGAAAACAATGGTTGGGAAAGTACTTAAATAGATTACACAACAAGCAATAGCAATGAAAGAGGGGAGGGAGGAACTTTAGAAGTCAGATTGCCATGGGGGGACAAACACAGCTTATTAAAACTACAAGACAAAGGTGGGACGACTGGGGGAAAATTTCAAACTGAAGCTCAAGTTCTGTGCTTGGAATTTCAGTATATTTTAGCTTAATGCCTCATTGGGGGTGGGGTAGACTCAAAGAATGGGAAAAACAAGCAGCAAGGTACACGGAAAGGCACTGTAATGCAACTTCAAGCAGGTATAAACAGCTATAAAAAGTACTGAAGTACAAATCCTAGACCAGAATTCACAATACTGCCACTATTGCAATCCAACTACAGATTAAGGCACCAGACCATGCAGCAAATTCACCAGTAACACTGTAATAAATGACTAAATGAGGCTCAAATACAGCAGCAGATCACAGTACTGCCACAACCGTGAAAGGAGCTACAAAACTGTCCAGACTGGGTTCAAAATACTTAATTCTTCTTATGGAAATAGAAATGCAGTATAATATATAATCAATGTTGAAACCTTGCAGTAATAAACAGTCTTCACACCATTACAAATGAAGCGACAAAACTAAGGTCCCAGAACAAACTAACAAATGCCAGCAGATAAATGGAAAAAAAGCAGAGAAGTACAAAAATGCATTACCACACAGGTCACATAACATGTGCTACTTAAAAGCTTTTTATTTAAATTTTGCTTAAATGTTTTTCCCCTCCCTTTTGATAAAAAAGCATATATCTTGCACCTCTCAGAGTCTTGAGCAAAGGACTCTGGGTGGATGTTGCTCTGTGTTAAATATAGCAGACTTTTTAGAGAGAGAGAGAGATCATCAATTAAAGCCAATACCGGAGCTCAAGTCCTGTGGTTAGAAGTTCAGAAACTTTTAGCTTAATGCCTTGGTGGAAGGGGGGACTCAAAGAACAGGGGAAATACAGTACCAGAATAAACAAAGTGACAGTAATGTAGCTTTATGAGGGTATACACAGCTATAAAAGTACTGAAGCACAGACCCTGGAGCACACCTATTTCTAGCAAGTAACCAGCTAGACATTTTAATTGACAGACAGATGGCTGGACTAAGATGTGATTGGCTGTTAGTTACATAGTAGAGATGGAATGCATCCATAGCTGAGCACCTGCAAAGGAAAAGGCACACACAAACAGAACTTAAAACGAGAAAAATAAACTTTATGTAAAAATTACAAAGGTGAAATTAAAGTGTAGAGAAAAATATTAATTTTATAACCAATCTAACAAGCATTTAACTTCATAAGATTTTAAACATAACCACATCTAGTTCAGAATCACACACATAATACATAAAAAACTGCTTACAACTGGCATTACTTAGGTCTGTGTTTCACATACAAGCTTAATTCTCTGTGCTGATGCACAACTTAAAAATCATGGAAAATGACCAGTTGTGAATTGTGAATTCTTAAAAAGGTGATTCATCTGAAATAAGAGGAAATAATGTCTGGGAAGGTAAATGTTTACAAAATGCAAGACAGACTCCTTAAGCATGGGTGCCTTCTGCTCTTTCCTGTAGTGAGGAAAAGTCTGTTTATTTGCTGAACTAATAGCACTAGAAGTTCTCATCTTGGACGTTTGCTTTGCAGTTTTCATATGTATATACTTTTGTAAATTATTAACACCACTGTAATTCAAGGTAAATGAGAAAAGAGTAAGCTGATGAAAGTAAAATTAGCTTTGAAAAGTGTGGGAAGCAAGGGGATTTGAACCGGATTGCTACTGATGGACAAATAAAATATTAAAATTGTCTGGAACAAAACCAGTCCAGTGCTACAAAGTGAAATCCCCGACTATGTGGCCCAGGTGATCCTGGTTTGATTAGCAGCTTGGGCAACCGACGGAGTGGTAGGGAGGGATGGGCATGCTTAGCTTGATTTGGAGGGCACACGATGATGCTCCCTGAGTGCAGCCATGGTCCAAAGAAGGAAGATGCCCTTGGATGTACTGAATGAGCATGTGGTGAGCGGGATTCTATTCTAGGTCCCCTCCTCTTCTCCATCTTTATTAATAACCTGAATACTTCCCTCCCATCTTCCACTTGCATTCAGTATGCAGATGACTCTACACTCATCTGCACTGCAATGTCTCCTGCTGAACTACATTCATGTACCCAAAATGTTTTTACTGCAGCAGAAAATTGGTTCAAACACATCTGTCTCCTCCTTAATCCTAAAAAGACTAAGTTACTATTGTTTACTCCAACTTATAAGTCCATCCCAATTTCCTTTACTATTGTCTCTAACAATGGCACGCTTATATCACCCGACAGCACCACAAAACTGCTTGGTGTCACAATAGATAATCAACTAAACTTTGATGCTCACATCAATCTAACTATAAAAACAGTTAACAAAAAAATAGGTGCTCTCTACAGACTTAAACAATTTCTCACACCAGAGACTAGGATATCTTTAGCTCAAACACATCTCATCTCAACACTACTGTATGCCTCTCCAACCTTTATTAAACTATCAAAAACAAACCTGTCAAAACTAGCCTCATCCTACCACAACATTATCAGGTTTGCTACAGGTGCCCCATATCGGACTCATCATTGCTTAAATCTCAGACAGCTAGATTGGCTTGAACTACAAAATCTCATTCTACTTCAACAACTGACTATTACCCACAGGATACTCCATTTCCCTTCTAATGCACCTATTCTTAATACTCTTATTTCCCCCTATAAGAATCTCACTACCCTACGATCAGCTAATAAACTTCTAGTAGCCACATGTAAATCTCAGAACAAAGCAGGTGACTCCCTTTTCTCAAATGCTGTGGGTACACACTGGAACATGCTCACTAGTGAACTTTCTACCTTGACCTCAACACCCCTTTTCAAGAAACATTTAAAGACCCACCTCAAATCACACTGGCTCTGCCCTTGCTCTTCTCCTGACTGACTCTTGTTTCCTACTTCCACATCTTTTTACCTCTTTTCCCATTACCTCTATCTGCACTGTACACACCCATCATCTGGACAAGTATTACTTCTCCTTCTCTCACACTGCCTTGTCTCCATCTAGCTTATATCACTGCTCCCATCACTACAATTTTTCCCCTTGACTCTCTTCAGCTTGTGACTTCTTCTTTCTTATGATTTTACCTCCTATTACCGCTACTTACTTTGCTTATGTTTTACCTCCTATCACCTCTACTTACTTTGCACTACCTAATGCCTTGCACAGGTAGTATTTTTAGTTCTTTTTTTCTTCATGATAGGTCAAGTCCAAATCCAGATGCTATAAAAAAAAAAAAAAAAAAAATTTCAATTCTGTATTTAAATACTGCTGTTGTTGCTGTGTGTTTTTGATTCACTAATTGCTGTTCTGTTGTTTTTGTATGCTAATTAGTTGCCAACTCCTGCTTAGTAGTTTAGTTATCCTCTTGTATATATATATATTTTTTCTTAGTGTGTTACAGTAGACTGTTACAGTGGAGCTTTTCTCCTCGGGCCTCTACTGAAAATGGACATGTATCCAGTTAGACTAGCCCGGTCAACAAATGTAAAATAAATAAATAAATAAATTTAGTGGGAAGGGCATATCAAAGATACGCCCCACCCCAAACAGAAGCAAAGACATTTGAGCCCCGAGGATACCCTTAGGATCTGCAACCTGCCCCAGCAATACTAGAGTAGTCTTTGCAGGATGAGGTCTGAGGGGACCAAAACAAAAAGTGTCTGGAACAAAAGACAGGCAATTACAAGGAAAAAAAAAAAAAACTAGGGATGAGAAAATAAAAGTGCTGTAATGCTAATGGGTTAACAGACCCTGGCAAAGTGCTCAAGGATGCTCAACTACATCAAGAATGTTAGTCACAAGCAGTAAGGCCAACTTAACAGCGCAGTAAGTTAATGAGTGAGCTACTATTCAGGAAATAAAAAACAGACGGACAGAAGTCATTACGCAAACAGCAAGGACAACTCTCATCATAATAGAAAAACTAATTTACAGGGAAGTAAAATACTTAGTAAAAAATGAAAGATCATAATAATAAAGTCCCTTTTTTTCAAAATGGGGTTGGGGTGTCGCATCAAATGTCCCCATCCCTCTTGATTGAATGCCACTCTCTTATCTTCAACAAAAATGCAAAAATGACGAAGGTCTTCTCTCACACGATCTATCCCTTTCTTTGCTGGACATCCTTGTTTCCTCTTGCCTTCTGTCTCTGCCATAACTTCACCTGCTTTCCTGCACTTCTGCCCAAACCACCCTAGTCTTTTCTATTTAACTTTCTGCAGTTGAAGCTATATTGTTTTCTGCTCAAATGTTCTACAGTGTGCATCCTACCATCCATCTCACGCACTTAGCATCTTTATGACCTCTAGCTTCCTCGACTAGTATGCCTTCACTGCCCAGGTTTTTGCATCATATAGAAGTACTGGCTGCACCACTGTTTATACAACTTACTCTAAAGCTTCCTTGTAATCTTCTGTCACACACCATCACTGACACACTGTGCCTGTTGGCCTTGGCCCTCTGATCCTAGCTCAGACCTCCTCAGTCATCTCTTCTCAACTACCCTCCCAGATTCCTAAAGCTGTTAACCTGTTCCAGTACTCTCCCTTTTATTTCAGTTTTCAGCTTCTTCCCCATTTCCTTCACTTGCTGCCATAACATGTTTTGTCTGTACTCTGTTTCATCCCTTGTGCCTTCAAGTTTTGCATTCCACTCCAGTATTACTTCCTGAACTTCTTGTTCAAAGTCTGCTTGTAATGTCAACATTGTCTGCATACATCAGTTTTGTTGATCTGCCCCTCTGACCTACTTGTTAATGTACCGAATCACCAGTATGAACTACAGTGGGCTTGGAGCTGAACTCTGAGGCGCACCCACTTCCACTCCCACTGGGAACCCCTCTGCGAGTCTGTTTGTACTTGTGCCACTGGATCTTTGTGTAGAGCCTGTACTAATATTACCAATGTTTCTGGGACTTGTAACCACTTAAGGACTGCCCAAATCAGCTTTTTTGGGACCTTATCATATGCTTTCTCAGAGTCTAGGAATGGCTAGCCAGACTTCTTTACTCATCTCTAGCTTCTACTACAATATCGGTCTCAATGCAAACATTGTATCAGTTGGGCTGCATCCTGATCGGAATCTGAACTGCTCATCTTCCATCCAACTTTCTATTACTCTCTGTATTCATTTTTTCAATCACCCTCTCCAGAACTGTCATGCAGTGTAACAAGAGTTTGATGCCTCTTCACTGTCCGCCGTTGTGAAGAATCCCTTTGTTCTTGTATACTGGCACCAAGATGCTTATTCTCCAGTCAGCTGGGATATGTATTTCTTTCCATATTTCTAAGAATACCCTCAGAAGCCACTTCTCCCCCAACCCACCCAACACTTTCTTTTAACCTACCCAACATCTTGATTACATCTGCCTAGATTTTATCTGAGCCTGCTGCTTCGCCCAACTTCATTTTCTTCGGTACGTTACTTCTTGTATGGTGAGCTCTTCTTCCTCTAACTGTAGACGGTCTATGGGGCAATACTTGTTTTGTGAGTTTTTCTTCATTCAGAAGCTGCTGGAAGTACTCCTTCCACCTTCCTTTGATACTGTGAGAACTGCTAAGCAGGTTGTTGCTGGCATTCCCTATGAAAGGTGTCTGATGCCTAACTTTACCTTTCTCTCTCTGCCTTGCAACCCAAGTGTTTCTTTGGGCCACGGGTTCATAAGTGTGTACTAGGCTAACAACCACTGGGGCATTTTTAAGCCTAGCCACGCATCCCAAATATCTGACAAGTTCTGGTACCCTTGTTAAGTGCAACTAGGTGCTTGGAAGATGAAATATTTACAGCCTGCGTCTCCATTCAAAACACGTGGCAAACCAGGGATGAATTTTCCATTTCCCATCTAATTGTCTAAGTTACATTTAAACTGGGTTAAGCAGTAACTCAACTTCACATGGATGGAGAGCCTGTTCCAGAGATGGAACACATACCTGTCTCTCCATTAGGAAATGCTTATATCCCAACCAAAGTTAAAGTCTTTAGAATGGGTAATAAGAGGGGGGGGGGTCAACCTATGTCTAGTTGCCCAGTCTGGGTTACCTGGGATAGCTCTGTTGCACCAAAGCTGGACGTAAAAACCAACCAACTTGCCAAACATGAACTGAGAATTGCTACGCTTAATGTAGGTTCACTGACAGGACGCAGCTTGGAAGTGGAAGACATGATGATACGGAGGAGGCTGGACATCCTATAGGTTCATAGGTTCATACTAGGCTATCTGCCCTTGGGCATTTATAAGCCTAGCCAGAGTGTGTTTGGCTTTCGCCACCCATTTTAAATTAATTTTGCTATGCCCTTTTTTGAGGTTAGTATACTGTGCCTCTGTCTAACAGTGACACAGAAGTGATACCCGGGGTAAACCTACGATCTCCCATCCACTCATCAAGATTCCTCTTGAAGAGTCAGTGAGGGACTCTGCCTAACCTGGACTGGAATTTTATTCCAGAGTGAAGGGAGCCTCTGGGTTATGAATCTGTCCCTCCAGCATGTCCTATTTATTTCAGTGCTGAGGTTCAAGTCTCTCGAGCGCGTAGCTCGATGGGATTTGGATTTTCTGAGGTGCACCATGTCCATTAATTCCGGATTGGACATGGCTTTATACGTCAGGCAGAGATCGCCTCTGAGCAGGCGGTATGCCACTGAGTAGAGCTGGAGTTTCTTTAACCGGGCAGCATATGGCATCTGTTTGAGCCCTTTGATCCTCTTGGTGAGGTACTTTTGGGGTCTTTCCAGTTGCTGCAGGTGTCTGGTAAGGTACATCCCAAAAGGGGCATTGTACTCAATTATGGGCCTGATGAGGGATGAGTAAAGAGGCACAATGACCTCCCCTGATCTAGATGTGAATCCCTTCATGATTAGGTGGGCTATATAGAAATGTTTTTCTAACCATTTTGGCCACGTGGTTGTCAAATGAGAGATTGCTATGAACTTGGGTCCCCAGGTCCCTAATTACTTCTTCTGTACTTAATGGATTACCACCTATGTGGTAATTTGTGGGCACTTTGTTTTTGCCAAAGGGAATGACTATACACTTTTTGGTGTTTAGCTTGAGGCCATGGCTCTGGCACCAGTTGTCTGTTTCTATGAGGCCCTTTCGGAGGATGCTTGTGTCGGCTGGAGAGTCGATTATGGCGCCCAGTTTGCAGTCATCTGCGAACTTGGTCAGCCACAGTCCTTCCGTGTTGGCCTGTACCTCCGAGAAATATATACCGAACAAGAGAGGTCCCAGGACTGAGCCTTGTGGGACTCCACTTGTAACTGGTTTGGAGTCTGACATGGCTCCAGCAATTCTAACCATGTGGGTTCTGTCCTTGAGCCAGTTTGCAACCCATCTAGTGACATATGGGTTTATATTTAAGCTAGTGAGCTTATCTATAATGCCCGAGTGGGGTATTATATCGAAGGCTTTTGCGAGGTCCAGGTAGGCTGTGTGGACCACCTTCCCCTTGTCAATGGCCTTGGTGACTGTTTCAAAGAAATCAACCAGGTTTAAGAGGCAGGATCTGCCCTTAACAAAGCCAAACTGGGTAGGATCCAGTGTCTGTAGGTCCCCAATATCTTTATTTATGAGGTCCATGATGATCCTTTCCATAGCTTTGCAGACCAAGCTAGTCAGGCTTATGGGGCGATAGTTTCCAGGATCCATTGAGGCACCACCTTTGTGGAGAAGGACCACTGTTGCTGTACGCCATTCTTTGGGTACATATCCTGTAGTAAGGCTGAGATTGAACAGTAGTTTTATGTTTGGGTTTAGCTCTTCTTGGAGTTCATGTAGGACGCAGCCCGGGACACTGTCTGGTCCCATTGATGCTGTGTTTTTTGCTTTGGAGACGGCAGCTCTTACCCTGAGCATCTTGAGATGTCAGAGGGGCAGCACTCTGCTGGGACAGATATTTGCCCTTTTGGTGGGGGGGGGGGGAGAAGTTTGCGCTGAACCTGTCAGCTAGAATGTTGGCAATGTCTGTGGGTTTGGTGTATTTTTTGTCATTTTGGACTAATTCTGAGCATATCTGGGAATTACCACCCAGGTTCCTAACATAACTAAAGAAAGCCTTGTGATTATCCTTAGTGTCCTGTGCAATTTTTCTCTCAAAGGTGGCCTTAGACGATTTTATGAGTGCCCGTAGTTTTTTGCTAATACCGATCAGAGATGCCTTCCCTTTTTGGGATTTTGCTCTATCATGTAGTAGCTTCCGCCTTCTATTGTATAGTTTGTTTATGGCTGGGGTCCACCAGACAGGACATCTGCCTTTGGAGGATTGGGTCTTGGTTTTATTTGGGATTGCATGATCCATGCATTCCTGAAGGTGTTCATAGAATGCGTTTATAAAGGATTCTGCGGTCTGGGCCGTATTTTTCACAGGCCCGGGGGCTTTGAAGGATTCCACCTCGGTTTTGAGGAGTGTGAAATTTGTTTTACAGAAGTTTTTCACTGTGGTTTTCAGGGCAGGGGGTGGAGTCGGGATGTGAATATCCAGTGAGATTAGTTTATGGTCTGATCTTACCAGTGAGGGATACACCTCTGGTCTGGAGCATAGAGTCCCCATGTTGGTGATGATCAGGTCCAGTATGTTTTCCCCTCTTGTGGGAGTGGTAACAAGTTGTTCCATAGCATTTGAGTTTATAAATTCTAGGAACCTTTAGGCTAGGGTGTTGGAGCTAGAGTAATGCTCCCAGTCTATGTTTGGGTAGTTGAAGTCGCCCAATATAATGGTGTTTGGAGAGACCTTCATATTTTCCAGTGTTCTCAGGAAGGCCAAGTGGGGTTCCTGGGTTTGGGAGGGTGGTCTGTAGCAGGCTATAAACTGGAAGGCAGTTTTACCCACTGTTAGTTGCACATGGATAGTCTCTGATGCTTCGTGCTGTGCCACCAACCTGGAGGTGTGGGTATCTTTGACAAATATTGATACTCCCCCTCCTTTTGTGGTTCGGTCCATGTTATGTATCCAGGAGACAAGATGGAAGGGCATTACAGCAAAGCCACTTGGCTTGGGATCCAGAATCTACTACTCAGGTAGAGAGCAGGCTAGAAATGGTGCAGGAATTGTGGTGAGAGACAGGCTACAGAAGGCAGTAAGGGATATCATCAGAATTAATGACAGACTCATGGCGGTCAGACTCCAGTGTAATGATAGGGCAGTATTAATAACCTCAGCCTATGCCCCACAGCAGGGTTGTGACAGTGAGGAAAAGCGTGCATTCAGACAGCAGTTGCAGGACATACTAGATAAAGCAGGACAACATGAATTGGTGTTGATAATGGGTGACTTGAATGAACATATCGGGACAGACAGAACAGGATATGAGGACTGCCTGGGACCACATGGGTGGTGCAACAGGAATAAAGAAAGAGAAGCCATTCTAGACTTCTGTATGGCAAATGTCTTGATAGCAGCCAACACATGCTTCAGAAAGAGAGACAGTCACAAGATAACATACAAGAGAAGTCAACATGCAACTCAGGTAGACTTTCTCAAGGTAAGGAAAAGGCACTGGGGCAGAATCCATGATTGCAAAGTCATCCCCAGTGAAACAGTCAGCCCACAGCATAAACCAATAGTTGTCACAATCAGTTACAAGCAGTGGTCAGAAAAGGCTCTAAGGTGAACAGAAACCAGGCTGAAGACCTGGAAGTTGACTGGACAGAAAGTACAACAGTTCAGGAAATTACTCAGGGTTCTAGCACCCCAAGAAGAAAAGGTAATAGGTGGAGTTGAAAAAGAATGGCAGCGCCTAAAAACAGCATGTGTTACGACTACAGAAAAGTTACGTGGCTGAGCCAGGTATGGAAATAAGGTACATAAGGAAAGCTGGTGGTACAATGCAGAAGTCCAGGAAGTCATTAAAAGGAAAAAGGAGTACAGGAAGAAGTAGGAGACAGAAAAGACTGACCAGGCTAGGAAGGACTACTGGTTGGCTAACAAAGAAGCTAAGAAAAAAGTTGCAATAGCAAAGAATAGGGCATCGGAGGAACTGTACCAACTTCTGGAAAGTGACTCAGTAAGGGGCACAAAGAAATTATATCAGTTTACAAGACAAAGAAAGATAAAGAAGATAGTCAGACATTCTTCATAAGGGATGCCAACAACAACCTGCTCACCAGCCCAGAGGACATCAAAGCAGATGGAAGGAGCATTTCCAGCAGCTTCTGAATGAAGAAAACCCCACAGAAACTGTACTGCCCCAGAAACGGTCTATGATGAGAGAAGAGGAGCCCACCCTAGAAGACGTTAAGAACAGCACTAAGAAAGATGAAGTCAGGGAAAGCAGCAGGCTCAGATGAGGTCACAGCAGATATAAAGATGCTGAGTGAGACAGGGGAGAAATGGCTCCTGAGGGTACTAATAGCAGTGTGGAGAGAAAGGCGTATCCCAGATGACTGGAGAATAAGCATACTCATGCCAGTGTACAAGAACAAAGGGGACATCCACAACTGTGGGCAGTACAATAGAATCAAACTCCTATCACACTGCATGAAAGTTCTGGAGAGGGTGACTGATGACAGGATATGCAGAGTAGTAGAATGTAAGATGGGAGATGAGCAGTTTGGATTCAGATCAGGATGCAGCGCAATTGACTGGTTGTTTGCACTGAGACAGATACTTGAGAAGAAGCTAGAGATGAGGAGAGAGTCCAACTGGGCATTCCTACACTTGGAGAAAGCATATGACAAGGTCTCAAGAAAGCTGATCTGAGCAGTACTGCAGTGGTTTGAAGTCCCAGAAACATTGGTAAAATTAGTGCAGGCTATGTACAAGGACCCAATAAGTACGAACAGTGCTCGGCCTCACAGAGGGGTTCCCAGTGGGTGTACATCAGGGTTCACCTCTGAGCCCACTGCTGTTCATACTGGTGATGGACTACATTAACAAACAAGTTGGAGGGGATGGATCAACAAAGCTGCTGTATGCAGACGATGTGGCAGTACAGGCAGACTCTGATCTAGAACTTCAGCAAAGGAAGAATGGAATGCAAATCTGAAGGCACATGGGATGAATGAAGGGTCAAAGCTACAATCAGAGGGGCTACAGCCAACTGGTATATAGTATCAGGTGTAGTCTATGACAGAAGAATGCCAAAAAAACTGAAAAGTACGGTACACAAGACAGTGGTGCGACCAGTACTACTGTATGGTACAGAAACCTGGGCAGTAAAGGCAGAACAGTTGAAGAAGCTAGAGGTGATGGAAATGAAGTGCCTGAGAATGGTGACAGGATGCACACTGTGGGACAGAAAGAAATAAGGACGTAAAAGCAGAAGCCAAAGTAGCTGCAATTGCAGAAATGATCAAAGAAAACAGATTACAGTGGTTTGGGCACATTTGTAGAAAAACTGAAGACAATCTGGTAAGGAAGATTTGGGACAGACAGGAAGAAGGTAAGTAGAAGCTAGGACATCCAGCAAAGAGGTGGATGGATTGTGTGAAAGAAGATCTGCAACAGTCAGGCATGAGTGTTGAAGAAGGCAGGAGTATGGCACTGAACTGAGAGAGTTGGCGACAGTTAACAAGATACCCTGACCCCATGTAGAAAAATGGGAAAAAGGGGGCTGATGATGAGACTATGCCTTGTATGGCAGGCCTAGCTCTCCCCTCAGCAACCCGCCGGAGACAGAATACAGAGATAGGGCTTTGTGGCAGTTTGCAGAGGACAGGTTATGTACACCCTATATTCTTAGTACTGAATCTCTGTGGACATTCCAGTAATTGGATGTGCCTGGTTAAGGATATACCACAGGGGGCATTGTGTCCACTGACAGGTCTGATGAATACCAAATACAGTGGAACAATAACCTTTTGGACCTAGGTACCATACCTTTGTTTATAAGTAACGCAACACAATGAAAGCTCGATTACTGTCTGTGTGTCACTAAGCCCCTGACTACTGGGTCGTCTCTTAAGGGTGTGTTGCCATTATAAAAGTTATTAGGGATGGCTGACTTCTCAAAGGATATTATTATGCATTTCTAGGCACTCAGTTTTACTACATGGCTCTGACACCAGTTCTTTGTCGATGTCAGCAATTTCTAGAGAAAATGGTGTGTGTGTGGGGATTCTATTACTGCCCCTAATTTGACATCTGGCATGTTACTTTCCAGAAGATGGTACAGTGTCTCTGATGCCTTGTTCTTGGTTACTGTGACTGCTACCTTAGCCTCTTTATTATCCAACTAATATTCCTTCTTAGCTTGTGTGACGAGGTGAGATATTGCCATCTGTACCAGGGAGAATAGGGCAGTGCATGTGTAACATACACCAGCATAGTTAGCTGAGGTTTTGTAAATACTTTTGTAAAATTATTTTCTATTTGACTATCACACTGGCTTGCACAGATACTTAAGTTAAAAATTTATCAACAGTGTTGTTATAACTGATTAAATGTTTATGTTTAAATAAAGAATTCTATAATTTTCAAATACTGCAACAGATCTTAGAAATGCTCTGAGTGTGAACTGTGCCAGAGTCATCTGATCAAATGTGATATCATTCTATAACCAGCACTGAGGGAATGGAATGCACAGATCAGCTTGTTTTGTTTTCTTTGGAACCAGATATAAAAACATTTATGACCGTTATCACAGTTCATAGGTTGATACTAGGCTATCCTGCCCTAGGGCATTTATAAGCCTAGCCAGATTGTGTTTGGCTTTCGCCATCCTTTTAGATAAGTTGACTGTGCCTCTGTATAGTAGGTCACAGAAGATAGCCCTTTTAAGGTTAGTTTACTGTGCCTCTGTCTAGTAGGGACACAGAAGAGATCCCAGGGGTAAACCTACGCTCTCCCATCCACTCGTCAAGATTTCTCTTGAAGAGGGTCATTGAGGGGCTCTGCCTAACATGGATTGGGGTTTTGTTCCAGAGTGAGGGGAGCCTCTGGGATATGAATCTGTCCCTCCAGCATGTCCTATTTATTTCTGTGCTGAGGTTTAAGTCCCTGGAGCGTGTTGCTCTAAAGGATTTGGATTTCCTGAGGTGGAGCATGTCCATTAATTCTGGTTTGGACAGGGCTTTATACGTCAGGCACAGATCGCCTCTGAGTAGGCGGTAAGCAACTGAGTAGAGCTGGAGTTTCTTTAGCCTAACTGCGTAGGGCATCTGTTTGAGTCCCTTGATCCTCTTGGTGAGGTACTTTTGGGGTCTTTCCAGTTGCTGCAGGTGTCGGGTAAGGTACATCCCAAATGGGGCATTGTATTCAATTATGGGCTTGATGAGTAGAGGGGCACAATGACCTCTCTTGATCTAGATGTGAACCCTTTCGTGATAAGGTGGGCTATATAGGTCTTTCTAACCACTTTGGCAACGTGATTGTCAAAGGAGAGATTGCTATCTACCTGGGTCCCCAAATCCCTAATTACTTCTTCCGTACTTAATGGATTACCACCTATGTGGTAATTTGTGGGCACTTTGTTTTTCCCAAAAGGGATGACTATGCACTTTTTGGCATTTAGCTTTAGGCCATGGCTCTGGCACCAGTTATCCGTCTCTGTGAGACCCTTTTGGAGGATGCTTGTCAGTCGGCGAGTCGATTATGGCACCCAGTTTGCAGTCATCTGCGAAATTGGTCAGCCATAGTCCTCCCGTGTTAACCTGTACCTCAAAGAAATATACACCGAACAAGAGAGGTCCCAGGACTGAGCCTTGTGGGACACCACTTGTAACTGGTTTAGAGTCTGACATGGCACCTGAAATTCTGACCATGTGGGTTGTATCCCTGAGCCAGTTTGCAACCCATCTTGTGACATAGGGGTTGATATTTAAGCTGGTGAGCTTATTTATGATGCCAGAGTGGGGTATTATGTCGAAGGCTTTTGTGAGGTCCAGGTAGGCTGTGTGGACTACCTTCCCTTCATCTATGGCCTTGGTGACTGTTTCAAAGAAGTCGACCAGGTTCAAGAGGCAAGATCTGCCCTTAACAAAGCTGAATTGGGTAGGAACCAGTGTTTGGATGTTCCCAATGTCTTTGTTTATGAGTTTCATGATGATACGCTCCATAGCTTTGCAGATCAGGCTAGTCAGGCTTATAGGGTGATAGTTTCCGGGGTCCATTGTGGCACCACCTTTGTGGAGTGGGACCACTGTTGCTGTACGCCATTCCTTGGGTACATATCCTGTAGTAAGGCTGAGATTGAACAGTGACTTTATGTGAGGGTTCAGTTCTTCTTGGGGCTCGTGTAAGACACAGCCCGGGACACCGTCCAGTCCCATTGATGCTGTGTTTTTTGCTTTGGAGAGGGCAGCTCTCACCTGTGCATCTGTGATGTCAGGGAGGCTACACTCTGTTGGGATAGACATTTGCTATTTTGGGGAGGGGGGGTGGAGAAGTTTGCAATGAACCTGTCTGCCAGGATGTTGGCAATGTCTGTGGGTTCAGTGCATTTTTTGTCATTTTGCACTAACTCAGAGCACATCTGGGAGTTGCCACCCAGGTTCCTGACATAACTAAAGAAGGCCTTGTGATTATCTTTAGCGTCTTGTGCAGTTTTTCTTTCAAAGATGGCCTTAGATGATTTTATGAGGGATCGTAGTTTCTTGCTAGTACTGATCAGAGATGCCTTCCCTTTTTGGGATTTTGCTCTATCATGTAGTAACTTCCTCCTTCTGTTGTATAGCTTATTTATGGCTGGGGTCCACCAGACAAGTCTCCTGCCTTTGGAGGAGTGAGTCTTGGTTTTATTTGGGATAGCACGATCCATGCATTCCTGTAGGTGTCCATAGAATGTGTTTGTAAAGGATTCTGCGGTTTGGGCCGTATTTTCCACTGGCCCGGGGGCTTTGAAAGATTCCACCCCGGTTTTGAGAAGTGTGAAGTTTGCTTTTGAGAAGTTCTTCACCTTGGTTTCCTTGGCTGGGGGTGGGGATGGGATATGGATGTCCAGTGAGATTAATTTATTGTCAGATCTTACCAATGAGGGGTATACCTCTAGTATGAAACATAGAGTTCCATTGTTGGTGATGATCAGGTCCAATATGTTTTCCCCTTTTGTGGGAGTGGTGACCAGTTGTTCCATAGCATTTGAGTTTATAAATTCTAGGAACTGTTGGGCGAGGGTGTTGAGGCTTGAGTAGTGCTCCCAGTCTATGTTTGGGTAGTTGAAGTCACCCAATATGATGGTGTTTGGAGAGACCTTCATATTCTCCAGTATTCTCAGGAAAGCTGAGTGGGGTTCCTGAGTTTGGGAGGGTGGTCTGTAGCAGGCTACAAACTGAAAGGCAGTTTTAACCACTGTTAGTTGCACATGGATGGTCTCTGATGCTTTGTGCAGTGCCACTAACCTGGAGGTGTGGGTATCTTTGATGAATATGGATACTCCCCCTCCTTTTGTGGTTCGGTCAGAGTTTTGGGGCCAAAAAGCATGGTATGAGGTATAAAGTACAGTTTTGTACCTACCATAAATGTAGATGTTCGAGTGCTAATACAGCTGCAGTCATAACAGATGGGTTCTCCTGCCGTCAGGCGGGTCCTCGGTCGGCCGAATTCCAAAGTCTAGGTCTGGCGTCGGTTGTCGTCGCTTCATCCCTGACGTCAGTGCGACAGGGGTATAAAGGAACCAGCTGACGCCATTTTCTTCAGTTTTTCTTGCCCCAGATGTCAGGTGCCCCCAGAAGGAAGGCAATACATAAATTTGTGTAATAATGCAGTGCAATATAATCAAAATGCAGTAGTTGCAAGCAAATACATCATAAATGAATACTCCAATCAGGTTGTATGAGGATGTGTTAGCCTAGAGGGGAAGGAGGGAGGGAAACCTGGACTGCAGCTGTATTAGCACTCGAACATCTACATTTATGGTAGGTACAAAACTGTACTATGTTCATCGTGCATACAGCTGCAGTCATAAAGTACAGTTTTGTACCTACCATAAATGTAGATGTTCGAGGATTCCCTTGCTGCAGTCCTGACTATTGGGTATAGTCCGCGTCCCAGTCGGCCCGAATAGCAGAGTATAAGGCTGACGTCGGTCATGGCGCCTTAGACTGACGTCAGTACGTCAGGGTACTAATGCGCATGACCGACGTCATTTCCTCAGTCTTTTCTTGCCCCAGATGTCAGAAGACCCAAAAAGACAAGTCCCAAAAACAACCTGCACCAAAAAACATGTACAATATATACAGCAATACATACAAAAAATATAAGCATGTAAACTCACCTACACAACCACCCTGAAACACAGAGGGGAAGGAGGGAGGTAATTGGACTGCAGCAATGGAATCCTCGAACATCTACATTTATGGTAGGTACAAAACTGTACTATGTTCTTCGTCTCCCCTTGCTGCAGTCCTGACTATTGGGTAGAATCCCAAAGCAGAGGTAAGGGAGGCTGGCAAATTATAAAGTAGCAGGAGCTGACAACATGCCTTGTAAAACAGCTGTGGCAAAACCAGCCCTAGTCTTAGAGTATATAGGCAGGTGATAATGCCTAGAGAAAGTATGCACTGAACTCCAAGTAGCTGCTTCCAGAATATCCTTAGTTGCCACCCCTTAGAAATGCTGTTGAAGTGGCAGTAGCCCTAGTGGAATGAGGCCTAATCCCAGCTGGAACCTCTTTGCCATGATGGGAATAACAAAATGCAATGCAAAAGCCAATCCACCTAGAAATAGTTTGTTTTGACACAGGTTTGCCCTGTGAACTCAAAGCAAAAGAAACAAGTAACTGCTGAGACTGCCTAAAATTTTTAGTCCTGCTCAAATAATAACGCAATTGCCTGTGTACATCTAAAGTGTGCAAAATCTTTTCCCCTTTATTTTGAGGATCTGCAAAAACGTAGGCAAATGAATAGTTTGGTTTAAAGCCACACTAGAAACCACCTTAGGCATAAAGGAAGGATTAGTACGTAATGAAACCCTGTCCTTATGGAAAACCAAAAAGGGCTCTACTGCCATAAGGGCCTGCAACTCAGACACCCTTCTTGCAGAAGTAATAGCCAACAGAAAAGCAGTCTTCCATGACAAATATTTCAATTCAGCAGTAGCTGCAGGCTCAAAAGGCTGTAGAGTAAGTTTTTCCAACACAAAATTGAGATCCCAAGCAGGAGTAGGAGCTCTACGTGGGGGTCTTATATTCTTTGCCCCTCTAAGAAACTGCTTGAACAAAGGATCACGAAAACAAAGGTGGGTCACAATCATAGTGAGCTGAAATTGCTGCAGCATGAATCTTTATGGAAGAGAAGGACAAACCTTTGTCCAATAATTCAGTAAGATATTGAAGAGCCACACTCAGATTAGGCTCCGAAATCTCCAAATTCTTTGCTGTACTCCAAAATAAAAATCTCTTCCATTTTTCTGCGTACACTCTCCTAGTACTAGGCCTTCTAGCTTCCATAATCACATTTAAAACTTGTTGAGGAAGCTGAGACCTGCTGTGCTTCAACACAGAATATGCCAAGCTGTGAGATGAAGAGATTGAAGCTTGACATTGAGCAGATGACCGTCCTTCTGAGATAACAGATGAGGAATCAGAGGTAAAGGCCATGGAGGCTTCTTTACAAGACTCCTTAGAAGTGGGTACCAGTGTTGCCGAGGCCAATCTGGAGCTATCAAAATCATCCTTGGCCTGTCTTGTCTGACCTTTAATAATACCTTTGGAAGAAGAGGCAGAGGTGGAAAGGCATAGACATGAAGGTTTTTCCAACTGAAAGACAGAGCATCCACTTTCCAAGCTGTGTGATGAAACCCCTTTGTGCAATACTTTGGCAGCTGGTGGTTTAGTGGAGAAGCGAACAGATCTATGTCTGGAGTTCCCCATGACACTGTCAATTTCTGAAATACATGAAGATCCAGTTTCCACTGTGGGGATCCATGATTTGTCTGCTTAATACATCTGCTAGGGAGTTCTGTGCTCCTGGCAGAAACCTTGCCTGAAGAGTCAGTTGCAGGCTTAACGCAGTCTCCCATAAAATCATTGCTTGCCTGCATAGAGGATAAGAATGTGTTCCCCCTTGCTTGTTGATGTACCACATGACAGTTGTGTTGTCTGTTAGAATCAACACCTGCCCTGGAAGAAGTAACTCCTTGAACGCCATCAAAGCAAACTGGACTGCTAACATCTCCTTCATGTTGATATGTAGATGCTGTAGTCTGGCAGGCCACTTGTCTTGTATCCACTTTCCATTTAGATGAGCTCCCCAAGCAGTGTCCGAGGCATCTGTCGTTAAAATCTGACTCGCCTCTGGCCGGGTCACAGAGAGTCCCTTGTTTAGGTGACATTCCTGAGCCCACCACAAGAATTCCTTTTGAAGGCAAGGTATTATGTGAATGACAGTGTCGAAATCTTGGTAGTGCTGTGTCCATACATTTTTGAGATACCATTGCAGCTTCCTCATATGCAGTTTGGCATTGGGAAGCACCAGAATACAAGATGCCATGAACCCTAATGCTTGAAGGACTGTCCTTGCAGTCAGCACGGACTGATGAGATAGTTGATGGAAGTAAAGTGACAGACTCTTTTGTTTGTCCGGGGTTAAAAAGGCCATCTGGGCTGCTGTATTCAGTCTCACACCCAGAAAGCACATGTCTTGAGAGGGTACTAGACTGGACTTTATTTCGTTCACAGAATACCCTAGGCATCTTAGCACTGCTATGACATATTCCAGATGTTGTAGAAGGTCTTCCTTTTCTTGAGCCAGAATCAGGCAGTCGTCCAAGTAAGGATAGATTTGAATGCCTTGAAGCCTGAAGTAAGCTATCACTGGAGCCAGAACCTTTGTGAATACTCTGGGCGCAGTAGATAAGCCAAAGGGCAATGCAGAGAACTGATAATGAAAATCTCCAGTTCGAAATCGCAGATACTTCCTGCAACTTAGCCTTATAGGCACATGAAGGTAGGCTTCCTTGAGATCCAAAGTTACCATCCAGTGATCCTTGCCCAGCAGAGGTAACAGTTGCTGTAACGTCAACATCTTGAACTTGGGAATGTCCAGATAAGTGTTGAGGATAGATAAATCCAAAATTGGTCTCCACGTGTTCCCCTTCTTTGGTACTAGGAACAGGCGAGAATAAAATCCGAAGCCCCTTTCTGATACAGGGACTGGCTGAATGGCCCCTATCTGGAGTAACTGAGAAACTTGCTTGTGAGCCTCTTTTCTTTGTGAAGGAGGAACATCTGGCATGCCTTTGAAAGGGGGCATTGTGTGGAAATAAAATCTGTAACCGTGATGAATGATATCCAGCACCCATCTGTCTTGAGTGATTAAATCCCAATTTTCTTTGAAAAGAGACAATCTTCCTCCCAAAGGAGCTGCCAGACGAGAGCCCACTGGCAGCTGAAAAGGCAGGTCATTGGTTCTGCTTACGAAAGGACTGACCCCTGCCCTCACCAGAAGTCTGAGCAGGTGAACTGTCTGATCTAGGCCTAAACGAACCTTGAGCCCTGCCCCTACCACGTCTAGACCTACCCCTAGACTGGGAACCATAAGCAGGATATGTCCACCCCTTAGCAGGCCAATTTCTACTAAACTTGGAGGCTGCACCTGCAAAAAATCTGAAACAGTCTGCATAGACTTAGCTTTGTCCTCCATTTTCTTTAAAACTGCTTCCACAGGCGGTCCAAACAACACATCAGACTGTAAAGGAGCATCCAAAATCCTGGTCTTAACATGCTCAGCTAAATTCTGATCCTTCAACCAGGCATGTCTGCGAAGAACAGAACTAGTAGCAGCCACCCTCGAGGAGGCCTGAACAGCATCAAAACCACACTGCAAAGAATGCTTACCCACTTGTTCAGACACATGAACCAACTCTAGCAATTCTTTACACTCAATACCTTCCGCCAAAGCATCCACCTTAGATTTCAATTGTGAAAGGAGATAATTCTGATATTTCAGCATATGAAACTGACAATTCAACGCCCTCATGGCTAGAGTGGAAGAAGTATATACTTTCTTACCCCACCTATCCAAAGCCCTTGCCTCTTTATCAGAGGGTACAGGATTTTTAACCACAGAAGCTTTAACACCTTTAGGCCCCTGAGAAACAGTTTCTGGGTCCGCCCTGGGACTCTTAAACAAATACTTATGAGCTTCGGGCACCCTATAATACCTATCAGGCTTAACAGGAGCAGGAGGCAAGGAGTCAGGGTTCAGGGAAGCCTCTGCAAAAACATCCTCCACCACATTCAATACAGGAGGAATAGCTAAGGGCCTATGCTGGGGTAAAAACAAGAATTCCCTAAGCCTTTTCCTGGAATCAGAGTAATCCTGGCCTTCCCATTTAAAGTGCTCCCTCATGGAGTGAAGAGTCTCTGAAAATGAAAAATCCTCAGGAGGAGAAGCTGTAGGAGTGGAATCATCCACATCAGAATCAGAATAAGCAGGAAACTCTTGCAAGTCTTCCACAGAAGACTCTGAAGCTTGTGAACACTGTTCAAAACTATCAAACTCCTGTTCCACCCTAGGCCTCTTATCAGGCGGGGGCATAGAACCTCTAATCAGAGTAATCAAATCTTCTGCCATTTTAAGCATATGTTTCTTAGGCACAGAGCCCGAAATGCTAGGAGAAGCCCCACAGAAGCTGAACTTGGCCTACCTCTAAAAGAAGCTTTGGCAACAGAAGGAGAGGCCCTAACTACCTTGGGAAGAGAGGGAAGAACAGTTACCTGAGAAGCCCCCTCAGCCTGGCCTACCTCCTGAGAGGGCACATCCTGTAACAGTAAAGTATCTGCCTGAGACTCCATAGAGACTCCTGGCAAAACCTCTGGCTCCCCTGAGCCTTCTAAAGGACCGACGTCCGGGACTGCCGGTTCCTCACCCCTAGGCTTCACTGTTTTGTCCTTGCGCTTCTTGGATGAAGCGGGCGTCGGAGCATCCGACGGCATATTATAATTGCAACGCTTCCCAAACACTAACCTAGCACAATCAAGCCTCCTCTTAATAGTGCGCTTGTTAAATTTAGCACAAGAGCGGCAACCAACAACGTCGTGCTCAGGCCCTAAACAAGGTATACACAATGTATGATAATCCCTATGCGGTATCTGCTTCCCACAAGAAATACAGTTATTCACTTTTTCTGACATCCGTTAAATACTGAGGCAAGAAAAACCAAAATGTTCTAACGGGTTACTTAGCCAACTCTGTTTCGGTCTGAAACTCCGGTTTCGGAAAATCTCAGAACGCCAACCTGCACTCGCAAAATTGCTTCTGCATCGGACCATGCGGCAAAAAAGACTGAGGAAATGACGTCGGTCATGCGCATTAGTACCCTGACGTACTGACGTCAGTCTAAGGCGCCATGACCGACGTCAGCCTTATACTCTGCTATTCGGGCCGACTGGGACGCGGACTATACCCAATAGTCAGGACTGCAGCAAGGGGAGACGAAGAACATCAGATGGGTAGAATCCCAAAGCTAAGAAAGGGGTGGTACGCACTAGGTGGAACTAGGAGGAGCCAAAATGCCCTGCAAGACTGCAGTGGCAAAGCCTGCTCTAGATTTGGAGTATAAAGGTAGGTTGTAGTGCTTTGAGAAGTTATGCACAGAACTCCAAGTGGCTGCTTCCAAAATATCCTTGGTAGGAACTCCTCTGAGGAAGGCTGCAGAGGTGGCTGTGGCCCTGGTGGAATGAGTTCTAATGCCTGTAGGTACAGTTTTGCCATAAAAGGAATAGCAAAAGCGTATGCAGTGGGCTATCCATTTTGAGATTGTCTGTTTGGAAATAGGCTTTCCTTGAGCTCCTACCGCATAGGACACAAAGAGCTGTTCTGATTTTCTGAAAGGCTTTGTTCTGTCCAAATAATAATGCAGTTGTCTGTGGATGTCCAAGGAATGTAGTAATCTCTCCCCTTTGTTTTGAGGATTAGGATAAATAGTAGGTAAATGTATGGCCTGATTTAAAGCTACCCTGGATATCACTTTAGGCATAAAGGACGGGTTGGTTCGTAAGGAAACTCTGTCCTGATGGAAGATGATAAAAGGCTGGACAGCCATGAGAGCCTGTAGTTCTGAAACTCTACGAGCTGAGGTGATAGCCAGAAGGAAAGCTGTTTTCCAGGACAAATATCTGATGAAGCAGCTGGCTCAAAGGGAGTCAAGGTCAGTTTTTCCAGAATGAAATTAAGATCCCAGGCAGGTATTGGTTGTTTCCTTGGAGGTCTTAAATTTTTAGCCCCTCTGAGGAACTGTCTTAAGAGAGGGTGAGAGAATAAAGGTGTATCAGTGTTGTATTCTGCAGAAATGGCTGAGGCATGGATTTTGATGGAGGAGAATGAAAGTCCACTGCTTAGCAGCTCAGCCAAATATTGCAGTATTTGAGGTAAATTCAGTTTTCCAGGATCCTGGCCCTTTTTCTCATTCCAGACACAAAACCGTTTCCATTTTGCGGAGTAAGCTTTTCTAGTTGATGGCCTTCTGGCTTCCAAAATGACATCCTGCACCTCCTTGGAGAGTAGGGCCTGTTGTGATGCTAAGGAATCTTCCATGCGGCTAGATTGAGTGTTTTTAGCTGACTGTGAAGAGTTTTGAAGCTGTGCTGAGTCAGAAGAAGAGGCATTAGAGGCATGGTCCATGGTGGGGAATGCGTCAGGCTCCTCAGGAGTGGGTACCAGTGTTGCCTTGGCCAGTCCGGAGCAATGAGAATCATCTTTGGTCTGTCTGCTCTGGTTTTCAATAGAACTTTGGGCAGCAGAGAAAGAGGTGGGAAGGCATAAACTGTCATTGATGTCCAACTGAGAGAGAGAGCGCCCACTCTCCAGGCCTTTGGATGGAAAATCCTTGAGCAGAATTTTGTCAATTGATGATTTTTGTGGGAGGCAAAAAGATCTATGTCTGGCCTTCCCCATTCTTGGATTATTTCTGTAAAAACTTTTGGATACAACTTCCATTCGTGTGGATCTGTCATATTCCTGCTTAGGTTGTCTGCCAGCGTGTTTTCCCTGTCTGGCAGGTACTGTGCTTGTAGTTCCGTTTGTAAGTCCATGGCCATGTTCCAAAGTGACATGGCCAGTCTGCATAGGGGGTAAGAATGTGTTCCTCCCTGTTTGTTTATGTACCACATAACTGTGGTGTTGTCCGTTCTTATCAATAGTTGACCTGGTTGTAGAAGGTCCTTGAAAGCTATAATAGCATTTATTACTGCTAGCATTTCCTTTTGATTGATGTGAAGGTGCTTTACTTTTTGGGAACATTTGCTCTGAATGCACCGATCTGTCATGTGCGCCCCCCCAGGCGTAGTCCGAGGGGTCTGTTGTGATGACTTGATTTGCTTGAGGCTTGCTGAATGGAAGACCTGTGTTTGTTTGACATGCTTGAGCCCACCACAGAAATTCCTTTTGCAGACATGGAATTAGTGGTATTATTGTTTCCAAACTGTGGCTGTGTTGAGACCATATGTTTTTCAGGTACCATTGCAGTTTCCTCATATGCAGCTTTGCACATGGGATTAGTAAGATGCCATGAATCCCAGAGCCTGCAGGAATTTCCTTGCAGTCAGCCTGGTGCAATTTGCTAGTGTTCTGAAGTATTGAATTAGATGCCCCTGCTTCTCTGGCGTGAGGTAGGCCATCTGGGTGTTTGTGTCCAAATTGGCACCCAGGAAAATTATCTTCCGAGAGGGTATTAGCCTTGATTTCTTTTTGTTGACTGTGTATCCCAGAGAGTTCAACAACATTATTACATAAGCCAGATGTTTCAGAAGAATGTGCTTGCTGTCCGCTTGGATCAGGCAGTCCAAATATGGGTATATTTGTATCCCTTGAAGTCTGCAGTAGGCAATTACTGATGCCAGGCATTTCGTGAATACTCTGGGCGCAGTAGATAAGCCAAAGGGCAATGCAGAGAATTGATAATGGGCTGAACCTGCAAGAAATCTGAGGTACCTTCTGCAATTTTGTCTGATTGGGACATGCAGGTATGCCTCCTTGAGGTCCAATGTTACCAGCCAAGACTCCTTGCCCAGCATGGGAAGAAGTTGCTGTAGAGTGAGCATCTTGAATTTTGGTACGAGTAGAAATGTGTTTAGGATGGATAGGTCCAAAATAGGTCTCCAATCTTTTCCCCTCCTTGGTACCAGAAATAGCCTGGAATAAAAACCTTGACCTTGTTCGTGCGTAGGTACCTCTTGAATAGCTTTCATGTTTATGAGATCTGTAATTTGCCTTTGTGCCTCTGCCCTTTGATTGTGTGGCAGGTTTGGCATGCCTCTCATTTTTGGAAGGGTGTGAAAATGGAATTTGTAGCCTCTGTTTATAATGTCCAGGATCCATTTGTCCTTTGTGACAATATGCCAATTTTTTGAAAATAATGCCAGCTTTCCTCCTAAGGGGGCTGCCATTTGAGACTTGGTTGGCATTCAAAGGGGAAAGTCATTGGGTTTGCTTTCTGAAAGATTGCGAGTTATCCTCCCACCTCTTTGTGTAGGAGCTTGCCATTGTCTGCCTCTAAACGATCCTTGGGATTGTCCTCTGCCCCTCGGGCGCCTGTATCTGCCTCTTTGGGGTCTGTCCGTGGCAGGAAAGGACCAGTTTTTGGAAGGCCAATTTCTACTAAAACGTGGGGGTTGCACCTGTAGAAAATCTTTCACAGTTTGCATTGATTTAGCCTTTTCCTCCATTTTCCTTAATACCTCCTCAGCATTAGCACCAAATAGTACATCCTTTTGAAGAGGGGCGTCTAGTAATTTAGCTTTGACATGATCAGGCAAGGCTTGTTCCTTGAGCCAGGCATGCCTACGTATGACTGATCCTGTAACAGCAGCTCTACATGAGGCCTCTAGAGCATCAAAGCCGCATTGTAAGGTATGCTTACCCACTTGTTCTGCACTATGCATGAAATCCTGCAACTCCTTCAAGTCTGGTTGTTCAGGTTGTGACATTTTACTTTTCAATTGTGATAACAAAAACTGTTGGTATTTGCTTCCCACAAGAAATACAATTATTAACTTTGTCTGACATCGGTCTGAGGCAAGAAAAGTTTCCCCAACGGGGTACTTAGCTTTCAAGAAGACTTCGGTTTCCAAATTTTCGTAATCTCAGGAGCTGGCCGACCGGCACTTGCGAACTGTTTCTGCTTCGGGCACCGCGCGGCAAGAAAGACTGAAGAAAATGGCGTCGGCTGGTTCCTTTATACCCCTGACGCACTGACGTCAGGAAAAAGCTACGACAACCGACGCCGGACCTAGACTTTGGAATTCGGCCGACCGAGGACCCGCCTGACGGCAGGAGAACTCATCTGTTATGACTGCAGCTGTATGCACAATGAACATCCTGGTAGTGCTGGGGTGCTCTCGGGAGCCTTGAACCAGGTTTCTGTTACTGCAGAGATATCGATATTCTCCATACTGAGGAGAGCCTAGAGTGTGTGCATCTTGAGGTTTAGACTTCTGGCGTTGAGCAGCATTACCCTTAGTTTCTTTTTCCTTGTGTTGTCTATGGAGGTGGGTTTTTCTTTTGAGCCTTGCCTAAAAAAGGCACTATGGGGATGGCAAGAGACTTAGCCAATATTCGAAAGCCCAGGGGTGACAGGTGCAAGCCGTCCCTAGCGAAGCAATGTGGCTTGTCGAGCATGTCGTCCCAGGCTGACAGACACTGGATCCCCTTTGAATGACACCAATACTTTAGCCAATTGTTAAAATTGATCATTTTGTCTTTATACTGTGGCATCATTCTTGGTGAGGCTAAGATGCTACTCAAGGTCAGGGTCATACCGGCCTGGGCTACATGATCAGAGAGTTCCCCTATGTCTCTTTTCATGTAGTCCAGGGAGGTACGTCTCAGGTCATTCACATCAGCTTGGACACCAGCATGGACAATGACGGAGTCATATTTGTACTTGCTTTGGAGTGACCTGAGTGCTTGTGTTATGTGGCGGATCCTGGCACCCGACAGGCAGCTTACAGTGACCTTCTCCTTGTTCAGCCTGGTGAGTGGGACATCAGTGTGCCTGACAATAGAGTCACCTATTACAAGTGTATTAGGTGTGTTGTTTAGCCTTAAGGGCTGTGACTGTGTGGCACACTGATTTTGTGAACTGTGTGATACTTGGGTATTGTTGTGGGGTAGTGGTTGCTTGGATGTCTGCTTTGGAGGTCTCTGCTGCTTGGGCAGATTTTTATTTAGAGCCTCCGAGTATGTTTTTGTGTGTTTGTGTTTGGTTTGCTGTTGCGATAGGTCTATGTGAAACTGGATTTGTGGTGTGTGTGGTTACCTTCTCCTCCTGACTGACTGCGCCAGTACTGGGTTGAGAGAGCTCAGCCTCCAGTTTGGCTATATAGTTGCATCTCTCACATATATTTGTGCTTGTTGGGAGGAGGAGAGTGTGGTCTGTGTACATAAGGCAGTTGTAACACTGCCTCAAGATTCCCAGATTCACCAGCTGGACTGGAGAGTATACCCAAAACTGACTTTTGGACATGCCAGAATAGTATAAGGAACTACTTTTTGTCTGATCAAAAAAGGATCAATAGGGAGCCAAGTACATAAAGGGAGTATAAGAGGGTGTAGTGCTTTAGTTTATTAGTGCTTACTTATAAGATTACTTATACGAGCAACTGCAGGGCTTTAGAATGAAAATAGAGTGCTTACTTTGAGATTTAGAACAGTTCTAAGGGAAAAAGTGAAGAGCAAACTTTGTGGAGCCAGGAATAGTTTAAACCCGTTTAATCGGCGCTGCGCTATGTGCAAAATTGTGCAAAACCGCACAAATGCAGGTTTTAAAGCAGGAAAACTGAAAAGAGATAGGAATTGACCCAAATCAGCAAATAAGCTACTAGTTTCAGGGCTGAGACCACTCCTCCAGGGACAGATAGGCTGCTCAAACTCACTGGTGAACAGAGAAGCTTCTTCCTATCCAAGTAAGGATATGGGCAACACAGGAAACTATACCACAGTCCGGAATTCAGCAAAACCTGAAATCTGGACTAATCTATTTCAGCAAAGGCGGGAAAAGAGAATATTTGTTTTTTTTTTTTCTTCAGGAAACAGCAGAAAAACACACAGAAAACACTGTAAATGCTATAAACAGGCTAGCGCACTTTAGTGTGTAGCCTACAACAGTTATACAATACAAAAATGACTTAAATTGATATAAAACAAGTGCAAAAACTGTAAAAAGCAGAAGGCAAATGCAATTTAAACTTTTTAAAGCACAGATCAGTTAGAAATTCGCTTTTTAGGTGGGAAACGGCAGTCGGAGCAAAAAAAAAAAAAAAAAAAAAACAGAGAAAAAAATACTTAAATCTGGAAAAGTCTCTCTTGGTTCTCTCTGTTGCCTGTATCACTCCGCAGGACACCACGAGGAGCTGTGCGGAGTTGTATACAATAACAAACTTTTTAAATCACAGATTCGCTAAAAAAACTGGCGTTTTAGGCGGAATTAGTTAAGACAGCAAGAAAAGCAGAAAAATGATACTTAATCACTCCAAAGTCACTCTTTTGTCTCTCTGCTGTTGTAGACTCTCCAGAACACCTGGAAGGCACTTGCTGAGCGGAATACAAGCGTAAAAACTGTGCAAATGAGGTTTTTATAGCAGGGAAGTGAAAGAGATAGAAATTAGCCCAAAATGGCCAATAAACTGAAAACTGGACTATACTAGTTCAGAAAGGCGGGAAATAAGAATATAATTTTTTTTTTCAGAAAATAGAGCAGATACAATCAAAATTAGCCCAAAAAGGCCAATAAACTACTAAGTTCTGGGCTGAAACCACTCCTCCAGGGACAGATGGTCTGCTCAAAGCTCCCCTCTCTCACAGGTGAACAGAGAAACTTCCTTCTATCCAAGTAAGGTATGGCAAGACAGAAACTTGTAACACAGCCCTGGATTCAGCAATAACATGAAAACTTGACTATACTAGTTCAGAAAGGTGAAAAACAAGTATATATATATATATATATATATATATATATATATATATATATATATATATATATATATACTTGTTTCTCGCCTTTCTGAACTAGTATAGTCAAGTTTTCATGTTATTGCTGAATCCAGGGCTGTGTTACAAGTTTCTGTCTTGCCATACCTTACTTGGATAGAAGGAAGTCTCTGTCTCTCTCTCTATATATATATATATATATATATATATATATATATATATATATATGTGTGTGTGTGTGTGTTTTTTCCAGAAAATAGAGCATATACAATCAAAATAACACTTTACCCAATTAACCAGTTAAAAAGCTTAAAACTGAGCCCTGTTCCAGCAGTCTTCAATCAGACAAGTTCTAACTGCACAGTCCGCCACTAGGGTACAGAGAAACCTTCTCCAAAAAAGACGGCCTGTATCAGTGCACAAGTTATACAAACAAAGCTAGATCCAGCCGGCCTGAATCTAGTCTATGCTACAGCAAACAAGGTGTACCGATTTCAGAAAGAAGCAGTTCAAGTAAGCATGCGCAATAAGCCTTTAACCAGAAATTCCCAGCTCAGAAGGGCAGAATCTAGCCTCTCCTCCCACAAGAGTGCAGACCACAAACCTTCTTAATATAAAATAACTGGCCTGAAGCCCAAGTTCTTAACCCAGAACTAATACACTTTTAGAACAACAGACACTGATCCTTCAATCAACAGTTCCCAACTTAGAAGGATGTACGGTACCTGTCCTGCCACAACAGTGCACATCACAAACCTTCTTAAATGTAAAACAACTGGTTTGAAGCCCAAGTGCTTAAACCAAGGGCCTTGGAATAACGGTTACAATTTAATCAGGCTACTAACAAGCAGTAACAAAGGCAGCAGAATAAATTCAATTGAGTACTTTTAAGAAGAGGCAAAATAAGGTAATAAAGTAGGAAGAAACACAAACACAGTAAGGCAGATGAAGTGCAAATTTTTTTTTTTGAGACAGAGGAAACAAAGCAGATTAAGATACTATAGGGGAATGCCCTTCCCAAGTGCTCTCTCTGTACACCACCCGTTCAGTTCAGTTAGTGGGAAGATCACCACCTTGCCCTCTGAAAGTAAGCAAGTCAGCATCTAATCTTGCCTTGCTGTATTAAGTTAGACAAAGAACAGTTCTTCTTTAGACAGTAAGGAATTTCAGTGAGATTTACCAAGTGTTGTTTTTCTGCATCTTGCTTGAATCTGTCCAAATGCATTATTTTTTTTCTTCTGTGATTGAAACTCTGATGTTTACTGCACTTAAATATTTAATATCATGTTTTCTATTTCACTATTTATTAATTGTTTTCACACCTTTTACTGCAGCTGGTCTTTTAGCTATTACTTTTAACATCTTGAGAGTACTTATTCTAGTGATGCCTTGGCCACTCCAAAAAGTCTTGCTGCTTGGGTTACACTACCATTTAGGTTAGTATTGATTTTACTCAGTATAATTGGATACCCCCTTGTAAGAGCATGGCATGACTGGCTGGTGTCAGCCTCGTGACCTTATTGTCTGGGCATAAGGGGGTACAGCTAGCAAAATCGGTGCCATCTTTTCCCAGGAATGTGTGCACATGAAAATCAAACACCCAGGTGTGGGTGTGTCAGTCACTTGGAGCCGCTCTTAGGGGAAACCATACTTGATGTAGACCAGCTGCATTTGAAATTACTGTGCAAATCCGTCCCTGTCTTAGTGATGGTCGCTCACCGGTGTCAGTGGTGAGGTCAGTCTTTTCCTGTCTTCTTTTTTTTTCCACAACTCTCTGGACTTCTGCATTCCACCACCAGACTTCCTTACTTACCTAAATTCCATACTTGGCTCAGCCACATATCTGCTCTAAAGTCTTCACTCATGCTGTTTTGAGAGACTGCCATTCAACTCTGCCTACCTCCTCTTCTTCTTGAGGTGCTAGAAATCTGACTATTTCCTTGAACTCCTTGGCCCTTCACTTCAGCAATCTTCCAGACCTTCAGCCTAATATATGTTAACATTAGAACCTCCTCTGAACACGGACTGCAGCTGATTATGGCCACCAGTGGTTTATGCTGTGGGCTGACTGTTTCACTGGGGATAACTTTGCAATTTCTGACTCTACCCCAATGCGCTTTCCTTACTAGGAGGAAGTCTTAAGATACCAGGGAAAGAAAGTTACTGCCTTTTCCCAAGGTATCTTATGTCAGGAAGGGGACTGGAATAACCCAGCTAATAGGTTAGATGTAGACATAAGGTTACGATTCAAAGTGGAAGGGAGTAATGAAGAAGTAGGGGGGAGTTAAATAATGAGAGATCAGGATTTTTGGATGCAGATGCTCAAAAAGAATATATTTGTAATGTATCAGAAAGTATTTTAAGAACTAAGCACAAGAATGGAGAAAGGGGGCTTTGCCAATAGGGATGACTGCAAGTAGAGGTACAGAAAATGACAAGTGGGGATTGACATTTACTGGAGAAAACTGGCAAATGAACAAAGGTATTGGGAGGAAATAACTTAAGAAAGAAGTAAAGGTAAAAGCATGGGGGATGAGGCCAAGAAAACATCTGGACTGCAAACTTGAGACCATCTTCCCTACTAGGGATTGATATTATATAGGCAAGGAGAAAGGGATAAGGGAATCCTAATCAAAATTATTTGGTAGTTTTTAGCTGCATAGGCAAAGGAACATGTTAGAAAAGGGACAATCAGTAGGGCATATAAAATATTGCACAATAACTGTAAGAATCAATTAGAGAAGGTTAGAAAGGATTTTAAAGAAAGATTGGACAAGCAATTTACAAAGGAACAATGGGAGGACATACACATGGCTCCCAAGTATGCACCAATGTCCAGAAGGCTTAGACAAGTTTGCTTGGAAGTGTTCGCAAAGGTATTTTTAAGCCCCAATCAAACTTCAGCAAGAGACAGCAAATGTTGGATGTATGATGGGGAAAAAGGTAACTGGGAAATACGTTTTGGGGGTGTAATGAGTGGGCAGACTTAAATTTCCCTACAGAGTACTCTAATCAGAGATACTGGGTTAGCAAATGGCTGTAACTAAGAAGCTGGGACACAGGACTGGAATTGCCTAGGTAAAGCAAGGCCTTAAGTATAACTATGTTGGCTGCCCAAAAAGCAATTACTAGAAAATGGAAATCAAAGTCTAGATCAACTGTATTTCAAGTATTGAATATTGCAAGAGACAGAAAAGAACTGGAAGAGGGATCTTTAGAAAAGGGAAGGAGCAAACTAATAATACATGCAGAATAATATTCAGGAAAAGAAGGGAGGGAGGTTTAAGAGATGGCAGGAAACGAGAAATTTATGTAATGTTGGACTGATGATGGTTATAGAGAAAAAAAGTGATGCATAATGTATGAAAATGGAAACACATTCGAGTATGCTTATACAGAAAAGTATGATCCATAATGTATGTAAATGGAAAGAAATTCTATGAATGTATGTTTGTCTAGGTCTTAACTGATACTTTAAGGTGTTAAAAAAATTGCACAAAAGAATTCTCCCAAAAGACATTAGATGGAATGACAGAAATGAATATGGCATATGCTCCTCCTTCTTTATACCCTGTATATGCTGATATCCTGGAGAGGAGGCAGAGGCAGCCATTGCTGCTGGTGGGGTGTGGCTACATCTCTGGAAATTAGAGTTAAAATCCCACCTGTACATGAATTTTCACTGGGGATGACTACAGCAATGACCTAAAATAAAATGTATGTCACTGCAGCAGTTATCTACATGAAATATATTTCACAGCTGAATGGACTGGTTCGATGAGACAGCAAAAAGTACTTAAGTTATGAAAGGAGAGCATTTTTTTTAGAATAATGCACAACGTTTTCTGAGCACCAGGGAAGTATATTAAAGATCCTTCTACAAGAAGACAAATGCCACAAGGAAAAACTCTTAATACATGATATATGTTAAGGTAGGTACCTGCAGAATGTTTAAGGACCACAGCTGCAAGTACTACTTCTTCTTTCGGCTTTTCCCGGTCAGGGGTCGCCACAGCGGATCATCTGTCCGCTCATGATTGGCAGTGGAGTTTTACAGTGTCGAGTTGCCAGACCGGCGCCCAACCTTCCACAGAAGGCACACACACACACACACACACACACACACACACACACACTCACACCTAGGGCCAATTTAGAGTGTCCAATCCACCTACTGCGTGTCTTTGGGATGTGGGAGGAAACCGGAGCACCTGGAGGAAACCCACGTGACCACAGGGAGGACATGCAGACTCCGCACAGAAGGTACCCCAGCCGAGAATCGAACCGGAGAACCTCTTGCTGTGAGGCGACAACGCTAACCGCTGCATCACCGTGGCCGCCCACCACAGCTGCAAGTACAAATACAAAAATTCAAAAGTATAAATCTCTCGGACTGTATTATCCCCCCACACTTCTATAAGGTATGGTGCTCTCAAAGTTAGCATTTGTAAGCCCCAGAGTATGCAAACACAGAATCCTCACAATAGGGGGATGCAAAAACTCAAATGTTAACAGCTTGTTGTGGAATTTAATGTTGTTCTGTTAAAAATCATGCACTACTTTTCAAATTGTCAGGGCACGTATTAATGGGTCTCATAAATTGTCGGGGCATGTATTAATGGGTCTCAAATTGTCGGGGCGTGTATTAATGGGTCTAGTATCTCATGACAGAGAGCCCTGCCAAAGCTACAGGCCCCATCATATCCAAAATCCATTTTCAAAACAAATTTCAAAGTCTTGGGATGATAACACCAAAAAATTCAAAAGCTTTAGAAACAACGCTCCCCAATGAAAACACTCGACTGAGACCCAATAAAATCTGTGAGAAGAGTTAAGCAGAAATAGTTAAGACAATAAATGGCCTACGAAAAATGAAACAGATTTGACTTGTGCAGGAGGTCCAAAAGGTAGGTAAAGGACTGGAGAAAATGGTCAGTGGAATAACTCCCTTGCAAAAGGAGATTTTAATTTCAATGAAGAACATAACAAAAATCTCCATTCAGACAAGTACATTTTCTGTAGAAAGTCTCCCGGCTTTTTTTTTTTTTTTAAACAGTAAATCTAGGTCTATGAGAAAAGACTCTATTAGGAATAAAAAAAAAAACAAATACTACAACTCAAAGGCCGAGATATCAGAGTCTAGGTTGCAACAGAAATCCTCATTCCCGAATCAAAATGTGGTTGAATGGGTGAGAAACAGCTGTGAAAGCATGACACATTATGGCTGTCTGTGCCACTCTGGTGAAACTAAGAAGAAATAAAGCCACAGTGGCATTATCTAATGGCTTTTAATAAGCTGTTGCAGCAGGATTTGCATTAACACCACAAACTTTATTACGCTATTAATAGAAACAACTTCTATGTAAATACTCGTTCAATGAATTATCAAATGAAACTGCACAAAATCAAGATGATGACCATTTAAGGGCAAATACCCTATATCCACAATGAAAACTAAAGTCGGGATTTAACATTTCATATCTTCAGCTTTCGGTGTAAGCTTTTAAGATAAAAAAACTCCAAATGGCTGAATGAAAATTTATCTGACAATCTGCCATTCAGATTCCCTCATAAAACAGTTTGCTAATACAGTGATACTGTTCTTGACATTTATAATTAATGGGGGACATTTTCATTCAAGCACTTTAAGCTTTGTGTATCTGACAGCCAGCCATTTTAAGTTTCCTGTATAAATTTACTGTCACTATGGCAATCCTGCATAAATGGCATTAACATACAACATACTATAACCCGTTACTACTGTACAACACAGTGTGGAATGTTATTCTAAGTGCAGGCTGCTTGGAATTATTCATGCTCCTTCATAATGGCTACAAGTTCAGCAACATTTGCATCTTTACGTCACTCATTAAAACATGCTAATGTCTATTACTTTTAATAGTTTTCCCTTGTAATGGATAAAGGGCTATGGCAGTTAATGCAGTTAAATTCTTTAGCATCCTCATGTATCAGATCCTTTTAATAAAAAATTCTTGAGGGCTTGTCTTACTTCATCCAAAGTTTTATTCAGTCATCACCTTAAGGTGCATTTCAAGAATTTAGCTGATTTTGCCCTACATATATGGGCTTCTTCAGATCTAGCATACATTGTCGCTATGAAATTTCACAACAGCTGGGAATATCTTAATTCTTGCTGACTGGTGTGCTTGTGGGTTGAGAGGCTGGTCTTATTGATAGCAATTGACAGTATGTGACTAGTGCATGCAGGGGTGTGTGCATATACAGAGGCCAATCAATTCAAGTTTATCATGAACACTGGTTTAATGGTATCATCTTAATCTGAATGTTTTCTTGGATTGATCCTACTGTACAGCATTTCAGGAATTTAAAAAAAAAATTAAATCGGGCAGAGTCTCTTCGTATCCTTTAACATTAACATCCCAAGTATATCCTAAAAAATGGCCAGACAGGCAGACACATTCTGTCCATTCCACAATTATGCATTTGTCTAGGACTGTTTCAAACTTTTAAAAAATGTAGACATTTAAAACTTTTTCAAGAATATTAATTCAGAAAACGAATAATGAAGTCGTCTCACTTACTGAGACAAAAGTACTTAGTTTTTTTTTAAATCCATCCACCCTCAACCCCTTCTCCCATTTTTGCACATGGGATCAGGGTGTCACTTCAACAGTGACAATCATCTTGAGCCAAGGTTTACACTGCTGGGTGGCTAGCCCTGCCGCAGTAGTTAATCCGTGCTACTCACTAGCGCGTGCACGCACACACTCCTTGGGGCAATTCAGAGTGTCGAATCCACTTGATGCATGTCTTTGGAGTGTGGGAGGAAAAGTACAGTTTTGTACCTACCATAAATGTAGATGTCCGAACTGGATAGCATCTGCAGTCATAACAAATGGGTTGTCCTGTCGTCAGGCAGCCCTTCGGTCGGCCGGATTCCAAAGTCTGGGTCCGGCTTCGGCTGATGTCGCACTTCACCCGACGTCATCTCTGCTGGTCTTCGGGTATAAAGGCATCAGCCGACGCCATTTTCCTCAGTGTTTCTTGCCCCAGATGCCAGTTGCCCTCTTGGAAGGCTAAATTTTGGATAAATGCCAATGTTTCCAAAAAGATAGAAGGCAAACACAAAAAATAAGCATGTATGTACATATATACAAACAAATACACCATAAGAGACTCCCCCCCCCCCAGCTAGCTATTAGGAGGGTAAATACCCTAGAAGTACCACAGAGGGGAAGGAGGGAGGGTAATGCAGATGCTATCCAGTTCGGACATCTACATTTATGGTAGGTACAAAACTGTACTATGTCCTTCACGGATGCATCTGCAGTCATAACAAATGGGTAGAATACCATAGCCAACTAGGGGAGGAGGAAGAAAAAATTATGGTGTGGTTAGGATCCCTTGCAGTACAGCAGTGGCAAACCCTGCTCGGGATCTAGAATATAGAGGTAAATTATAATGCTTGGCAAATGTATGCACGGAGGTCCAAGTAGCCGCCTCAATAATGTCCTTGGTTGCCACTCCTCGTAAGAAAGCTGTGGTAGTGGCTGTAGCCCTTGTAGAATGAGGCCTTATGTTCTGTGGAATTGGTTTTCCATGGTAGGAGTAACAGAATCTTATGCAATTTCCTATCCATTTGGAGATTGTCTGTTTGGAAATTGCTTTTCCTTCCCTTCCCTTCCTGTTGCATAGGCTACAAAAAGCTGGTCAGTTTTTCTGTTACTTTTGGTTCTGTCCAGGTAGTAGCGTAGCTGTCTATGTACGTCCAAGGTATGCAGCATTCTTTCCCCTCTGTTTTGTGGATTGGAGAAGAAGGTAGGTAGGTGGATTGCCTGGTTTAAAGACACTCTGGATACCACCTTAGGCATAAATGTAGGATTAGTTCTCATGGACACCCTATCTTGATGGAAGATTAGGAAGGGTTGTACTGCCATTAAGGCCTGTAGTTCCGAAACCCTCCTTGCTGAGTTAATTGCCAGTAGGAAAGCAGTTTTCCATGACAGGTGCTGTAGATCTGCTGTTGCTGCTGGTTCAAACGGAGGGAGTGTCAACTTTTCTAGCACAAAGTTCAAGTCCCATGCTGGTAATGGTGGCTTCCTAGGAGGTTTTACATTCTTGATCCCTCTGAGGAACTGCCTGAGTAGAGGATGTGAAAAGACAGGTGGATCAAAGCTGTATTCTGCTGAAATAGCTGATGCATGTATCTTGATGGAGGAATAGGACAGGCCTGTATGTAGAAGCTCTGCCAAATACTCCAGAATGTTAGCAATATCTATATTCGACACATCTTTTCCTCTTTCAGCACTCCAAATGACAAACCTTTTCCATTTTCCTGCATAGTTCCTTCTTGTTGAAGGTCTGCGGGCTTCAAGGATAATGTCTTTAACCCTTTGGGAAAGATCTGGATTAGTTGCTGCTATGTGATGTTCCAGGCAGTCAGTTGCAAAGTTTTTAGGTTTGGATGCATGATGCTGTAGTTGTTCTGAGTTAACATCAAAGGCATCAGAGGTATTGACCACATTTTCTCCCGAGACATGCTCCTCAGCAATGGGTACCAGTGTTGTCTTGGCCAGTTCGAGCTATCAGGATTATCCTTGGACGTTCCTCTTTGATTTTCAGTAATACCTTGTGTATCAAGGGAAGAGGTGGAAATGCATATGCTGTCAGACCTTTCCAGCTGAAGGAGAGAGAATCCACCTTCCATGCAAGTGGGTGGAATGTCCTTGTGCAGAATTTTTGAGCTGGTGATTGAGAGGGAAGCGAATAGATCTATTTGTGGCATTCCCCATTTCTTTGTGATGGTCTTGAAGATGTCCGGGTGTAGCATCCATTCGTGAGCATCCGAGGTGGTTCTGCTTAACATGTCTGCTAGGGTGTTCTCTTTCCCGGTACAAATATTGCCTGTAACTGGATGTTGTAGCTGAGAGCCAGATTCCAAAGGTCCAAAGTCATTCTGCATAGGGGTATGAATGAGTGCCTCCCTGTTTGTTGATGTACCACATGACTGTGGTGTTGTCTGTCCTTATCATCAAATGGCCTTCTTTGAGGAATGGTCTGAATTTTTGGATTGCCAGTTTTACTGCCAGCATTTCTTTTTGGTTTATGTGCAGGTGCAGCTGGTCCTGAGTCCACAATCCTTGTACGCATTTGTCCAGCATGTGCGCCCATCCTAGGTCTGAGGCGTCTGTTGTGATGGTTTGGCTTGTTCGAAAGTTGTGGAAGGGTAGGCCTGGGTTTGACTGGCATGCTTGAGCCCACCATAGGAACTCCTGTTTTAGGCATGGGATTAGTGGTATTTCTGCTTCTAGGCTGTGCCTGTGTTGAGACCATAAATTCTTTAGGTACCACTGTAGTTTTCTCATATGCAGTCTGGCATGTGGGACCAAGATTATGCATGATGCCATGAAGCCCAAGGCCTGCAGAACTTTTCTTGCTGTTAGTTTGTTCTGTTTTGTTAATGCCAAGAAGTAAAGAGGGAGTTCTTTTTGTTTTTCTGCAGTTAGGAATGCCATTTGTTTTACTGTGTCCAATTCCGCCCAAGAATCTTCTTGTTTGGGATGGTATCAGCCTTGACTTTTGTAAATTGACTGTGTATCCCAGGGCTTGTAGCAAGTAAATGACCCTTTGTAAATCTGTTGTCAGCTTGCTTTTGTTGTCCGCTTGTAGCAGGCAGTCGTCCAGGTATGGATAAATTTGGATCTCCTGTAGTCTGCAGTGAGCGATTACTGATGCCAGGCATTTTGTGAATACTCTGGGCGCAGTAGATAAGCCAAAGGGCAATGCTGAGAATTGATAATGCTCTGATCCTGCAAGAAATCTGAGGTATCTTCTGCAATTTGGTCGAATGGGGACGTGCAGGTATGCCTCCTTGAGATCTAGAGTTACCAGCCAACACTCCTTGCCCAGCATGGGAAGAAGTTGCTGTAGGGTCAGCATTTTGAATTTTGGGACAATGATATATGTGTTTAAGATGGACAGGTCGAGAATAGGTCTCCAACTGTTCTCTTTTCTTGGTACTAGGAAGAGTCTGGAGTAGAATCCTTTGCCCTGCTCTGTTATTGGTACTCTTTCCACAGCTCTCATCTTTGTTAATTCCGTTATCTGCTGTAGAGCTTCTATTTTTTGATTTGGAGGCAGGTTTGGCATTCCTCTTTTTACTGGTAAGGTGTGGAAGTGGAACCGGTAGCCTTGGTCTATGGTTTGCAAAATCCACTTGTCTTTTGTGATATAGTGCCAATTTTTCGAAAATAAGGCTAACTTTCCGCCTAATGGTGCTGCTATTTGCTCCCTGGTAGGCGGAGTTAGAGCCAAGTCACTGTGATTGTCCTGTTGCAGTGGTTGTGGTTGTGTCTGTGCCTCTGTTATTACCTTGCCACTGTCGTCCTCTGTAGGCACCTCCTCTGGATTGATTTCTGCCTCTGGAGCGTCTATTCCTGCCCCTTTGGGATCTTGTGGAGTCAGGAAAGGACCAATTTTTGGCAGGCCAGTTCCTGCTAAACGTTGGGGGCTGAACCTGTAAGAAATCTTTAACTGTTTGTACAGATTTTGCCTTTTCTTCCATTTTCTTCATTACCTGCTGGGCAGGTGTACCAAATAAACTGGCCTTATCCATAGGAGCATCTAATAGCTTTGCTTTAACATGATCCGTTAAGACCTGTTCTTTCAACCATGCATGTCTTCTTATCACTGTGCCAGTCATGGCTGATCTAAATGAAGCCTCCAGTGCATCATAGCCACATTTTAAGGAATGGTTACTAACCTGTTGTATGTTATTCACCATTTCTAATACATATTTCTTATCTAAAGATTCATCAGAGGATACTTTTTTGGTTAACTGATCAAGCATAAACTCTTGGTATTGGATCATGTGAAACTGACAGTTTAAAGCTCTAGCTGAGAGAGTAGCAGAGGTGTAAACTTTTTTCCCCCATCTGTCTAAGGACCTGGATTCCCTTTCTGAAGGAATAGGGTTTTTTGCTGTGGTCGAGGCTACTGCCTTAGGCCCCTGGGAAATAGTTTCGGGGTCTGTCAGTGGGGCCTTGTACAGGTGGTGATGAGTGTCAGGTACCCTGTAAAATCTATCAGGTTTGGCAGGGGCTGGAGGTAAAGAATCAGGAGCAGTGCAGACATCATTAAATGCATCATCCACAACAGGCAAAACAGGAGGTATAGCTAAGGGCCTATGTTGTGGTAAGTGCAGAAAGGTCCTAAGCCTTTTTCTTGAATCTGAGAAATCTTGTCCCTGCCATTGAAATTGTTCTCTCATGGCATGTAAGGTTTCCCCAAAGGAAAATTCCTCTGGTGGAGAGGCAGCTGGAATGGATTCTTCAGCATCGGAGTCTTCATAAGTAGAAAAGGATCCTCTGGCTGTTCTGTAATGTCGGAGTCAGCCGCAGAATCATCAGAGGACACTGGCTCGGGGCTCTGTCCTAGGTCTCTTTCTGGGGCTGAGAGGCCCTGTCTGGGTGAGATTGGGATCCCCTAATTAAGGATATTAAATCTTCTGCCAGAGTAAGCATTTGTGAACTAGAAGTGGGCCTGTGTGAGGGAGGTTTAACAGGCACTGACTTAGCAGATTTGGCTGCTTTAGCCCTGGCAAAGGCCTTGATAGACATGGCTGCAGGGGGTCTAGCAGCACCACGTGCTGGGGTAGAGACATCCAGAGGGATGGTGTCTGATAAATCAGTAGAAACCACAGTTGTGGGCAAAATTTCTGAGGCCGATTCAGGTAAGGTAGCAGGAGCCTCAGTAGTAGCCATGGATTCGGCTGAAGATTGACCAGTTTTCTCGGTTTCGCCGAAACCGAGACACTCGCGGCTTGCTTAACCGTGGTTTCGCCGAAACCACGGACCGCGAGTGTCGGTCTTTTCCTTGCGCTTTTAACAATTTCGGTAGTCGGAGGATCCGACGGCATAATGTACGCAAAGTCTGCGCCGAAAAACTGTTCAGCAACTCCGACCGACGCCTTAGCGCTCGCCGGTTGAAGGAAGCGCAGGCCGAACAGGCTGCTACGTCATGGTCTGGGCCTAAGCAAGGCAGACAGTAAGAGTGGAAATCTTTATGAGGTATTTGTTTCCCACAAGTTAAACAGTTATTGACTTTTTCTGACATCGGCTAAGGCAAGAAAGAGTCCCCAACGGGTACTTAGCTTTAGAAGTCTTCGAAGTAGTATTCGGTAGTAGTAATCTCTGGATCTGACCGACCGGCACTTGCGAACAGCTTCTGCTTCGGGCGCCACGCGGCAAGAAAGACTGAGGAAAATGGCGTCGGCTGATGCCTTTATACCCGAAGACCAGCAGAGATGACGTCGGGTGAAGTGCGACATCAGCCGAAGCCGGACCCAGACTTTGGAATCCGGCCGACCGAAGGGCTGCCTGACGACAGGACAACCCATTTGTTATGACTGCAGATGCATCCATGAAGGACATCCAGAGCACTTGGAGGAAACCCACACAACCACAGGGGTTTTAAATATTCAGTTCAAATGTTTTATTTAATTAAAGGTCTGCTTCCACCACTGGCTAACATTTTATTTAATTTAATTTTGCAGATTACACGAGGTTCTAGTGATTTTTTGTTTTTGTAAGAAATAAACTGTAGTGAAAAAGAAAGAGTGCTGAATCATTCCAGCTAACTCATGGTTTTGCACAGATGACCAGGAATTCCAAAATGGTTTTGTCAGACGTCTTCATCGGATTAAAATATCTAATAAAACAGACAAAGGATTAAAGTATAAGAATGGTAAATAACTCTATAAGCAGAGCATTTTGTAAGAAAAAATGTACACCTTAGGCTTGTGAGAAAATAGGAGAAAAGCAATTAGAACGATAACACTGAAAAAGACAATCATAGATATATTATTGGGGCTCAAAGTGTTATACTAATAGAAACTATTACAGTCTAGGCTCTATAGTAGCAGTACAATTCTGAATCCCCTTTACTCCAGGGGGTAGTATTATTGCAGTCTAATGTGTCATTCAAGTTTTTTCTTTTCAAGCAGGGAGTTTGTGTCCTCCTGCCATGGACTGTTCTCAATGTTTTTCAACTACATGAAATAAAAAAAAAATTGTCATCATTGCACACATGTGCGCGTGTGTGAATATTGGGCCGTGGAGTTCTTGAAAGCCTAATGTTAGACAATTAAGATTCTCTGCATGTTTTTTTCCAATATAGAAAGCTTTGCATTTGGTACAGATGGTCCAGTAGACCACATGGTTGCTGCTGCTCAGGAAGTTTCTTTTTTTGTGTTGGAGCAACTGAAGTGTTTTTAAATTTGTAGAATCTGCAGCCTTTTCTTTTACAGAAGAATGTGCCTATTACAGAATAATTGGGGGGGGGGGTCTGATATTTTCTAGAAAGTCTCTGATGTTTCTTGATCTTTTTAAAAACAAAAGTTTAGTCCAGTACCAATGATCTTAGAAATGGGACTGGTTGCTGCAAGTATGTTCCAGTTGTTTTTCAGAATATCTTTAACATTACTGGTGTCCTTGTTGCACCATACTTTGTTTCATCCTTTTAGTATGCGGGTCCTTGCATATGCTTCGGAATGTGCAGTGTTCCCATCTAGATGGTTTGTATAGGGAAGTGTCATCCTTTGTTTTTAGAAAATGTATGGGTTTCAGAAGACCTGATAATATCCTACTATGGTAGCCCTTCACTATGAATTCCTTCTGCAGCTGGTCCATGCTGTTGAGGAAGGCATCCATTTCCCCAGAAACTACAGCAATCCCTTGTTGCATAAAGCAGGAAGTTATCCCTTGTTTTCTGTAAAGGTAATTTATATCTCTGCAATGTCTTCCTTTTTTGTGGACTGTAAAGTCCAAGAATTACACTTTTTCCTTACCATGAGTTTCGAGTATCTAACAAAGCTCATATTAATATTTTAAGGAAATGAACTGCATTAACTACCATAGCTCTCAACACAGTTTTCCTTATAAATTGGCATTATTCGTCCCCAAATGTACTCTTGCTCCATAGGCAAACTCGAGGTAAGAAATCTAACTGTGACACTTGGGTAGATTCTTTAAAATGAAAGGTTAATTGCTTGTGATCAGATGTACATAAACCATGTGATACAGCCATAATATAAACCATAGAGGCACAAACAAGGGACTGCTCTTCCCCACATCACAGAACACTGCAACTGGAATAGTACAGATGTAGTTATAAACTAAGCACAGAGATCTCTTAAAAATTTATGAAAATGCCAACCTGCTTCCAAAAACGACACTGCTGAAGTCTGTTATACAGTCTTCTGGCACACTGAAAAATACAACCGAACAATTCATTACGCAAACTAGGCAGTCATGTAAATTTTCCCCAAGACAAAACACATATGCTTACATCTACAAACAAACTGCATTTATTTGGAAGGCCAACCATGTCCACAGTAGCTGAAAGCTTTTGAAATACCATGCATATAGTAGTCTTTTGGCTTTTCAGCTCAGCATGCTGCTGATCCTTGAAATGGACTTTTTATTAGCAGTTTCTTTGTGACCTCAGTCACTGGATTAAAGTATGAACTTACTTGCCTTTCTGACTGAATACTACTGTATAGGTTCATAGGTAGGTACTAGGCTATCTGCCCGAAGGCATTTATAAGTCTAGCCAGAGTGTGTTGGCTTTAACACTACCATTCTTGTTTTATCCTGCTAAACTTGCAAATGTCGACTGACAGATTTATATCGGATATCCTTCACTTCACTTTTTCCCCCCGTCACTTGAATCTGGGGCTCTCCCTTTGATGTCCTGCGGTAGTTACCTGGATACATTTCTATACTGGCAAAGTACTGCAATTCTTTTGTCTTTTTAAACAGACTGCCCTCAGAAAACTAATGTCCTCTGTATTCACCTGTGGGGAGTGTAATTTCATCTTCTCTAAATTTTAATAACCATCACATCCTAGCGTCATTTGCTTGTGCTATTATTTTAACAGACTGCTTCTGGAACATATTTTAAGGAAACTACTACTTTATCTGATATAAACAATGTTTAAAAAAAAAACATTCTGCAAGTTTTCTGCTGCTGTAGCAGGTCTGCTATTATTGAATTAACTGATGCTTCAAGGCATCCTTTATCTAGTACTCTGGTGGGACTATTTATCAGAAATATTTTTCTACATAAACTTAAGCAATTGTGAATATTTTAACTGTTTTGACTTACGATTTTTTACCACTGCATTTTTAGTCGTTTTTTTTTTTTTTTTTTATACAGTTTTTCTACAACCATTTATCTCTTCTCTGTGTTAGGGGCCATTTTGTGGCCCTCCACCCTTTTGCACCTTCCAAAATCCACAAAGACACCTTAAAATTTTATAGAAAGTTATGCATTTTCAACAAGCATAGACCTAGATTCTAATTTCACCAATGCATGGAACACCAGAGTTAGATCAGCGACCCATGTTGCTACACACACAGCTGTGTCTGCCATGGGGGTAAAAACTCACAAGAAGATGTACGTCCGTCTTGCATGAGGTACCAATGGTTTCATCTAGTTATCTGGGACAACTAAGCAAGATCTGCACTCCTGTAGTCCTGCCAATGGTATTCCTACAACAAGTCTTTGTGCAATGAACCAGGCAATGTATCCGAACTGATGTGGGATGTGGACATGGTGTTCACTGCACAGACCTGGCTGGATAAAGTATAGTTGTGAACACTTACATAAATGTAGATGTTCAAGTGTATTCACTGTTGCAGTCATTACATTTAGGTAATCTGCTGGCAGGTTGCCCTCATTCGGCCTGAACTCCAAAGTCTTGAGTCCTGCGTTGGTTGCTGTCTCCTCTTCCATGACGTCAGGTTGTCAGGGGTATAAAACAAGCAGCCGACGCCATTTTCTTTAGTTTTTCTTGCCCCAGATGTCAGGTGCCCCCAAAAAGGTAGCAAAAACTATATATACATGCATCAATACAGACTTTACCTTCACCTACAAGCAAATACACCACATAGGTTGTAGAAGATAGAGAAGGAAAGATAAACTCCAGAATGAAAGTGGGGTGGTGGGCGGGTAACCTGGACTGCAACAGTGAATACACTCAAACATCTACATTTATGGTAAGTGTACACAACTGTACTATGTTCTTCATGTTTCACTGTTGCAGCCATTACATTTGGGTAGAATCCCAAAGCTATGGATGGGAGGCTGGAGCTAAACAGAATTAGGGGCAGCTATAAGGCCCTGCAGAACTGCAGTGGCAAACCCTGCCCTGGACTTAAGAGTAGAGAGGCAAATGATAATGCTTTGTAAAGGTGTGAACAGAACTCCAAGTAGCAGCCTCTACAATGTCTTTGGTTGGTACTCCTCTGAGAAAGGCTGCTGATGTAGCTGCAGCTCTGGTGGAATGAGACCTAATGTCCTTGGGCACAGGTTTGCCATGGTGTAAGTAGCAGAAACGAATGCAGTGGCTTATCCACTTTGAAAAAGTCTGCTTTTAAATAGCCTTTCCTTCTGATCCTGAAGCATATGTCACTAGTAATTGTTCCGTTTTTTCTTAGAGCTTTAGTCCTGCTCAGATAGAATCTCAGTTTTCTGTGTACGTCCAAGGAATGCAGAATTCTCTCCCCCTTGTTCTGCAGATTTGGATAAAAGGTTGGCAGATGATTAGTTTGGTTAAGAGACACACTGGAAACCACCTTAGGCATAAATGAAGGATTGGTCCTCAGAGACACCATGTCTGGGTAAAATACGATAAAAGGCTCCACAGCCATGAGGGCCTGTAGCTTTGAGACTCTTCTTGCTGAAGTAATTGCTAGAAGCAGAGCTGTTTTCCATGATAAGAACTTTATATCTGCAGTAGCAGCTGGTTCAAATGGAGGCAGGGTGAGCTTTTCCAACACATAATTGAGGTCCCATGCAGGTAATGGTGATCTTCTGGGAGGCGTTAAATTTTTGGCACCTCTAAGATACTGCTTTAGTAAAGGATGAGAAAAGATTGGTGGCTGTGTATTGTAATGAGCCGAAATGGCAGAGGCATGGATTTTTATTGATGAGAAAGATGGGCCTTTGTCAAGCATCTCAGTCAAGTATTGTAATATCTTAGGAATATTTGGTTCCGCTGTATCAGTTCCTTGTGCTCGATTCCAAGCACAGAATCTCTTCCATTTATCAGCATAAGATTTTTTAGTACTAGGCCTTCTGGCTTCCAAAATGACATCCATCACAGCTTTACTGAGAGGTGTTGCCATGCTGCCAGGTTCAGTGTTTGGAGCTGATTGTGCAGGATCTGATTGTTTTGCTGGGACAGTAATTGAGGTCTTTGAGGTAAGGTCCAAGCTGGGTATTGAGACAGGTTCCTTAGGATTAGATACCAGTATTGGCGGGGCCAGTCCAGGGCAATTAGTATCATCTTTGGTTTCTTTTGTCTGACTTTTAGTAGGACCTTGGGGAGAAGAGGCAGAAGAGAAAAGGCGTAAACTGATAGGTCTTTCCAACTGAAGGACAGGGCGTCCACCTTCCATGCTTGTCTGTGATAAGTCCTTGTGCAGAATCTTTTCAAATGATAATTTTGAGGAGAGGCAAATAGATCTACGTCCGGGCTCCCCCATTTCTTTGTTATCATGCTGAAGACTTGTGGATCTAGTTTCCACTCATGAGGGTCAATAAGGTTTCTGCTTAAATTGTCTGCCAGAGTATTCTGTTTTCTTGGCAGGAATTGAGCTTGAAGATGTACTTGGTAAGTCAAAGCTGTGTCCCACAGTGCCACGGGGGTATGACTGCATGCCCCCACTTGTTTATATACCACATAACTGTGGTGTTGTCAGTCTATCAGTAGTTGTCCTGGATGAAGTAAGTCCTTGACGCCTGTCAGGACATTTTGAACAGCTAACATCTCTTTTTGGTTGATATGCAGATGCATTTGTTTTGGGGTCCATATGCCCTGAATGCATCTTCCCGCCAGGTGGGCCCCCCATGCATAATCTGATGCATCTGTTGTTAAGGTTTGGCTGGCAGGGGGTAGAGTGAAGGCTCATCCCATGTTTTGGTGACATGCCTTTGCCCCCCATAGAAACTCCTGTTGTAGGCAAGGAATGAGAGGAATCATTGTTTCCAGACTGACAATGTTGACTCCATAAACTTTTTAGATACCACTGAAGTTTCCTCATATGCAGTCTTGCATATGGAATCAATAGGATGCAGGATGCCACAAACCCCAAAGCCTGCAGAGTTTGTCTTGCAGATAACTGGGTTTTTGTTGCCATCAGTTTGAAGTAAGTAGTCAGTTGCCTTTGTTTGTCTGGCATGAGGAAAGCCATCTGGGCAGTTGTATTCAAGCTTGCACCCACGAATGTTATCTTTTGAGAGGGTACCAGTTGTGATTTATTTTCATTTATTGTGTACCCTAGGCATGTTTGAAGCCTTTTCATAAACATCAGGTGCTGAAGAAGACCGTCCTTGTTCTCTGCTTGAATGAGACAGTCGTCCAAGTAAGGACATATTTGTATACTTTTGTCTGCAAAAAGCAATTACTGGTGCCAGGCACTTTGTAAAGATCCTGGGCGCAGTAGATAAGCCAAAGGGCAGTGCAGAGTATTGGTAATGCATTAAGCCAGCCTTGAAACGGAGGTATCTTCTGCACGATTCCCTTATTAGGACATGCAGGTATGCCTCTTTTAGGTCTAATGTCACCAGCCAAGCATGGGCAGAAGCTGCTGCAACGTCAGCATTTTGAATTTTGGAATGTCCAGGAATGTGTTCAAATTTGATAAATCCAGTATTGGCCGCCATGTCTTATCCTTTCAGGGTACCAAGAACAGTAGAGTAAAAACCTTTTCCTTTTTCCTGTTCTGGTACTAGCTGAATAGCCCCCCATATCCATGAAGGACGTAACCTGTTTCTGTGCCTCTGCCCACTGATTTTTTGGCAGATCCGGCCAACCGTTTGCCATTGGCAGAGTATGGAAATGGAATCTGTATCCCTGTGATACTATGTTTAGCACCCACTTGTCCTGGGTTATTACATGCCAATTTTGAGCAAAAAGTGCTAATTTTCCCCCTAAGGTGCTGCCAAAAGGTAAGTGCTTGGTGAAGGCAGATGGAAGTCATTGGGACTGCTTTCTGTAGGGTTGCGCTTTATCTCCTCCAGATTTGGAGGTAGAAGCACCCCATTGCTTTGACCTGTAAGAATCTTGTGCCTGGTATCTAGAACCTTTAGGGCATCTGGATTTGCCCCTTTGAGCTTTGTCGGACACAGGAAAGGACCAATTTTTTGTAGGCCAGTGTCTACTGAATCTTGGTGGCTGCACTTGTAGGAAGTCTTTTAAAGTTTGCATAGACTTATCTTTGTCTTCCATTTTCTTTAAAACCTCTTCTGCCTTAATACCAAACAGAGTATCATGCTGTAAAGGTGCATCCAGTAATTTAGCTTTAACATGATCAGGCAAATTTTGCTCTTTTAGCCAGGCATGCCTCCTAATCACAGATCCAGTAACTGCGGCCCTGCAGGAGGCCTCTAAGGAATTAAAATCACATTGCAAAAAGTACAGTTGTGTACACCTACCATAAATGTAGATGTTCAAGTGTCTTCACTGTTGCAGTCATGACTGTAGGGTTCTCCCCTGCCGGCAGGCAGCCCTCGGTCGGCCAGAATCCCAAAGTCTGGGTCCGGCGTCGGCTGTTCAACCATGCTCCCTGACGTCAGAGCGCCAGGAGTACAAAGCTGACAGCCGACGCCATCTTCTCCAGTTTTTCTTGCCCCAGATGTCAGGAGTCCCAAAATGAAAAAGGTCCCATAACCTTTGCAAATACACCTCAGAAGAATGGTGAAAAAAGGAAATACACAAAAGTAAAAATAAGAGGGGACAGGAGGGAGGGAAAAGTACAGTTTTGTACCTACCATAAATGTAGATGTCCGATAGGCATGCATCTGCAGTCCTTACAAATGGGTTGTCCTGTCGTCAGGCAGCCCTTCGGTCGGCCGGATTCCAAAGTCTGGGTCTGGCCTCGGCTGGTGTCGCACTTCACCCGACGTCATAGCTGCAGTTCTTCGGGTATAAAGGCATCAGCCGACGCCATTTTCCTCAGTGTTTCTTGCCCCAGATGCCAGGTGCCCTCTAGGAAGGCTAAATTTGGATAAATGCAAATGGTTCCAAATAGTAGAGAGCAAACAAAAAATAAGCATGTATGTACATATATACAAACAAATACACCATAATAGATTCCCCCAGCTAGCTACAAGATGGGCAAATACCCTAGGGGTACCACAGAGGGGAAGAGGGTGGGTAATCCTGACTGCAGATGCATGCCTATCGGACATCTACATTTATGGTAGGTACAAAACTGTTCTATGTCCTTCAAGGATGCATCTGCAGTCCTTACAAATGGGTAGAATACCATAGCCAAACTGGGGGAGGAGGAGAAATAAGATTATGGTGTAGTTGAGATCCCTTGCAAAACAGCAGTGGCAGAACCTGCTCGGGATCTGGAGTATAAAGGTAAATTGTAATGCTTGGCAAATGTATGCACGGAGCTCCAAGTAGCAGCCACTAAAATGTCTTTGGTAGCCACTCCTCGTAGAAAAGCTGTGGTAGTGGCTGTAGCCCTTGTAGAGTGAGGCCTGATGATTTCTGGAGTTTTCTTCCCATGGTAGGAGTAACAAAATCTAATGCAATTTCCTATCCACTTAGAGATTGTCTGTTTTGAAATTGCTTTTCCTTCCATTCCTGTTGCATATGCTACCAGTAGCTGGTCAGTTTTTCTATTGCTCTTGGTCCTGTCCAGGTAGTAACGTAATTGCCTATGTACATCCAAGGTATGCAACAGTCTTTCTCCCCTGTTCTGTGGGTTGGGGAAGAATGTAGGTAGGTGGATAGCTTGATTTAAAGATACCCTGGAGACCACCTTTGGCATAAAAGTAGGATTAGTTCTCATGGACACTCTATCTTGATGGAAGATCAGGAAGGGCTGTACTGCCATTAATGCTTGTAGCTCAGATACCCTTCTTGCTGAAGTGATTGCAAGCAGGAAAGCAGTTTTCCATGATAAGTATTGTAATTCTGCTGTTGCTGCTAGTTCGAAAGGAGGGAGTGTCAACTTTTCTAGCACAAAGTTCAAGTCCCATGCTGGCAATGGTGGCTTCCTAGGTGGTTTTACATTTTTAATTCCTCTCAGAAACTGCCTGAGCAGAGGATGTGAGAAGACTGGAGGATCCAAGTTGTATTCTGCTGAAATAGCTGATGCATGAATCTTAATGGAAGAATAGGACAGGCCGTTGTGGAAGAGCTCTGCCAAGTATTCCAGGATGTTAACTATGTTTACCAGTGACACATTCTCTCCTTTTGCAGTACTCCAAATGAGATATCTTTTCCATTTTGCTGAATAATTTTTTTCTTGTTGAGGGTCTGAGCCTCCAAGATAATGTCTTTACCCTTTGAGATAAATCTGGGTTATTTGGTCTTATGCAATGTTCCAGGCAGCCAGCTGCAGTGTTTTCAGGTTTGGATGCAGGGTTTTGAAGTTGTTCTGTGTTAACAGCAAGGGAACTAGGGGCAGAGGCCATATTTGTTCCCGAGACATGCTCCTCAGTAATGGGTACCAATGTTGCCTTGGCCAGACTGGAGCTATCAGGATGATCCTTGGACAGTCTTCTTTGATCTTCAGTAGCACCTTGTGCATCAAAGGAAGAGGTGGGAATGCATATGCTGTCAGGTTTTTCCAACTGAAAGATAGGGAGTCCCCTTTCCAAGCAAGTGGGTGGTACGTCCTTGTGCAGAATTTTTTCAGTTGGTGATTGTGTGGGGATGCAAATAAGTCTATTTCTGGTAGTCCCCATTTCCCTGTGATGGTTTTGAAGATGTCCGGATGCAGCATCCATTCGTGGGCATCCGTGGTAGTTCTGCTTAGGATGTCTGCTAGTATATTTTCTTTTCCTGGCACAAAAATTGCTTGAAGCTGAATGTTGAAGCTCAGTGCCACATTCCAGAGGTCCATTGCCATCCAGCATAGAGGGTATGAATGTGTGCCTCCCTGTTTGTTGATGTACCATATAACTGTGGTGTTGTCCATCCTTATCAGCAGTTGACCCTGTTGAAGAAATGGTCTGAATGCCTGAATTGCCAGTTTTACTGCCAGCATTTCCTTTTGATTTATGTGTAGGTGCAGCTGGTCTTGAGTCCATAAGCCTTGTATGCACTTGTCCAGCATGTGCGCCCCCCCAACCGAGGTCTGAGGCATCTGTTGTGATGGTCTGGCTTGGTTGAGTGCTGTGGAAGGGCAGTCCCTTGTTTGATTGACGGGCCTGAGCCCACCATTGGAATTCTTGTTTCAGGCATGGAATTATTGGAATCTGGGTTTCTAGGCTGTGCTTGTGCTGAGACCATAAATTCCTTAGGTACCACTGTAACTTCCTCATATGTAGTCTGGCATGTGGAATCAATATTATGCAGGATGCCATGTAACCGAGAGCTTGCAGCACTTTTCTTGCTGTTAGCTGGTTCTGCTTTGTTAATGCCATGAAGTAGAGAGGGAGTTGCTCATGTTTTTCTACTGTCAGGAATGCCATTTGATTTGATGTGTCCAGTTCTGCACCCAAGAATGTAATCCTTTGGGATGGTACCAGCCTTGACTTTTTCATGTTGACTGTGTATCCCAAGGCTTGCAATAGGTGAATAACCTTTTCCAAATCTTTTGTTAATTTGTTTTTGTTGTCCGCTTGTAACAGGCAGTCGTCCAGGTAAGGATAAATTTGAATTCCCTGAAGCCTGCAATGAGCAATTACTGATGCCAGGCATTTCGTGAATACTCTGGGTGCAGTAGATAAGCCAAAGGGCAATGCTGAGAATTGATAATGCTCTGATCCTGCAAGAAATCTGAGGTATCTTCTGCAATTTGGTCTTATGGGGACGTGCAGGTATGCCTCCTTGAGATCTAGAGTTACCAGCCAAGACTCCTTGCCCAGCATGGGAAGAAGTTGCTGTAGGGTCAGCATTTTGAATTTTGGAACAATGAGGTATGTGTTTAAAGTGGACAGGTCGAGAATAGGTCTCCATTGGTTTTCTTTTCTTGGTACCAGGAAGAGTCTGGAGTAAAATCCTTGTCCTTGTTCCATAGATGGTACCCTTTCTATAGCTCTCATCCTTAGTAAGTGAGTTATTTGTTCTAGAGCTTCTGTCTTCTGATTTGGAGGTAGGTTTGGCATTCCTCTCTTCCTTGGTAGAGTATGGAAGTGAAACCTGTAACCTTTGTCTATTGTCTGTAAAATCCATTTGTCTCCTGTGATGTAATGCCAGTTTACTGAAAATAAGGCTAGCTTTCCGCCTAAGAGTGCTTCCAGTTGTTCCCTGGTAGGCGGTGCCAGAGCCAAGTCACTGTGATTGTCCTGTGGAAGTGGTGGTGGCTGGATCTGTGGCTGTACCTCGCTGGTTGTTAGCCTGCCACTGACGTCCCCTGTAGGCACCTCTGGATTGACCCCTGCCTCTTGAGCGCCTATTCCTGCCTCTCGGAGCTCTGGAGGTGTCTGGAAAGGACCAATTCTTGGAAGGCCAGTTCCTGCTAAACCTTGGAGGTTGGACCTGCAAGAAATCCTTGACTGTCTGAACAGATTTTGCTTTCTCTTCCACCTTCTTCAGCACCTGCTGCGCAGGGGAGCCAAACAAATTGAGCTTATCCATGGGAGCATCTAGGAGCTTTGATTTAACATGGTCTGGTAAGGGCTGCTCTTTCAACCATGCATGTCTTCTGATCACTGTGCCAGTCATGGCTGATCTAAAGGAAGCCTCCAGTGCATCATAGCCGCATTTTAAGGAATGGTTACTGACCTGCTGAATGTTATGTACCATTTCCTGTACAGATTTTTTGTCTAATGGTTCATCCGAGGACAGTTTTTTAGTTAATTGGTCGAACATAAATTCCTGATACTGAATCATGTGGAATTGACAGTTCAAGGCCCTAGCTGAAAGAGTAGCAGAAGTGTAAACTTTTTTACCCCATCTCTCTAAGGCCCTAGATTCCCTTTCAGAGGGGAGGGGGTTTTTGGTAGAAGAAGCTGCTACAGCCTTGGGTCCCTGGGAGAGAGTTTCGGGATCTGCAAAAGGGGCCTTATACAAATGATAATGTGTGTCCGGAACCCTGTAGTACCTATCAGGCTTAGCAGGGGCCGGAGGAAGAGAATCAGGAGCAGTACAAGCATCATTAAAAGCATCATCCACAACAGTAAGTACTGGAGGAATGGCTAAAGGCCTATGCTGTGGCAAATGCAAAAAGGTTCTAAGCCTTTTCCTAGAGTCTGAAAAATCCTGGCCCTGCCATTGAAATTGTTCCCTCATAGCATGCAAGGTTTCCCCAAAAGAAAATTCCTCAGGCGGAGAGGCAGAAGGAATGGAGTCTTCTGCATCAGAGTCCTCATAAGGAGAAAACGGGCCCTCTGGAGGGTTTGAATTATCTGACTCATCAGAGGATCCATCTGAAGAAAGTGGCTCAGGGGGCTCTACTCTAGTCCTCTTCTCTGGAGGTGGGTGAGAGGCCCTGTCTGGATGTGGTTGGGATCCCCGGATCAAAGAAATGAGATCCTCTGCTAGACTAAGCATTTGTGAACTGGAGCTAGGCCTGTGAGAGGGGGTCTTAGCAGGCACCGATTTGGTAGATTTTGCTGCTTTAGCCCTGGCAAAGGCCTTAATAGACATGGATGCAGGAGGCCTAGCAGCTCCACGTGCAGGGGTAGAAATATCCAAAGGGATACTATCAGATAAATCCTGCAAACCTGCAAGAGCAGGTGGGATTTCAGTAGCAGATTCAGCCAGGCTGGATGAGGCCTCGGTAAGTGGCAAGCTTTCGGCCGAAGGAAGAACCGTGGACTCGGTTTCAGCCGAAACAGAGACACCCGCGGTTGGCTTAACCGCGGTTTCAGCCGAAACCGCGGACCGCGAGTGTCGGTCCTTTTCCTTGCGTTTTTTTAGAAATTTGCGTAGTCGGAGTATCCAACGGCATAATGTAAGCAAAATCGGAGCCGAAAAACTCTTCAGCAAATTCCAACCGACGTCTAAGCGTCCGTCGGTTGAAAGAAGCACAGGCTAGACAAGCTGCTACGTCGTGGTCTGGGCCTAAACAAGGTAAGCAGTAAGAGTGGAAATCTTTATGAGGTATTTGTTTCCCACAAGTTAAACAGTTATTCACTTTTTCTGATATCGGCTGAGGCAAGAAAGAGTCCCCAACGGGGTACTTAGCTTTTTAGAAGTCTTTGGTACTTGTAGTAGTAATCTCTGGTTCTGACCGACCGGCACTTGCGAACAGCTTCTGCTTCGGGCACCACGCGGCAAGAAAGACTGAGGAAAATGGCGTCGGCTGATGCCTTTATACCCGAAGAACTGCCGCTATGACGTCGGGTGAAGTGCGACACCAGCCGAGGCCAGACCCAGACTTTGGAATCCGGCCGACCGAAGGGCTGCCTGACGACAGGACAACCCATTTGTAAGGACTGCAGATGCATCCTTGAAGGACATCATCATGCTTTCCAACTTGTTCAGCTGCATGCAATAATTCCTGCAATTCATTTTCTGCACATTCAGAAATCAACATCAATTTCTGTTTCAGCAATCCCATAACATGTTGTTGATACTTGAGCATATGAAACTGGCAGTTTAAGGCCTTAATTGCCAAGATTGCAGATGTATAAACCTTCTTTCCCCATCTATCCAGTGCCCTTGAATCTCTGTCAGAGGGGGTAGGATTTTTTGCTGTTGAGGCCTTAACTCCCTTTGGACCCTGTGAAATCGTTTTAGGGTCAGCAGCAGGGTTTATAAATAAAAATTTGTGTGAGTCAAGGACCCTGTAATATCTGTCAGGCTTGCTGGGAGCCAGAGGTAAGGAGTCAGGAGTCAAGCTTGACTCCAAAAACACATCCACAATGTCTAAAACAGGGGGTATGGCTAAAGGCCTGTGCTGAGGGAGAAGGAAATCCGAGCCTCTTTTTTGAATCTGACAAATCTAGACTCTTCCAGTGAAAATGCTCCCTCAAAGTATGCAAGGTTTCTCCAAATGAATAATACTCAGGAGGTGACGCAGATGGGATAGATTTCTGTGCATCAGAATCCTCAGAGGGAGGTATAGCTAATTCCTGATCAGAAGAGGAATCAGAAGAAACAGAAACCTGAACTGAAGATTCATAATCAGTGTCTTGCCTAGGCCTCTTATCAGGAGGGGGTTGGGAACCCCTGATCAAGGTAATAAGGTCTTCAGCCATTGTGATCATCTGTTTTTTAGGCATAGCGGCCTGTGCACATGGCTCTTGCGTCGTTTTTTTAGTTTTAGACGTTGCTTTTGTCTTTGGTTTTGCAGCTGTCGGTTTTATATAAAAATGTTGAGGCCTGAATAAACCCTCAGAAATCAGTGCCTGCTCAGAGGCTCCAAACCTATCCGAGGGAGAGACATCCGTGGGTACAATACTTTGAGTATCTCGCGGCGAGCCTGACTCCACATGGGTCTCGGTAGGGGCCTGCAACTCGAACGTAGCGGGTATCAGGGGCTGCAAAAGCACCTCACTGAGTACCGGCGAACCGGCGACTGGCTTAGGAGAAGCTTCGTCGTTGGTTTTGGACCTCGAAGGTCTGTCTCTATCCTTTTCTTTGCATTTTTTGTGCACTCCGGTAGTCGGCATAGATCTACATTTCAGGGTAGTTAAATCTGTTTCCAAAATATTTTGAGGCAAAAATATACCGACGCTTAATAGTGCGTTGATTAAATCTAGCACAAAACCGACAGCCAGGCACGTTCTGATCAGGGCCTAGGCAAGGAATACAGTATAAATGGAAATCCTTATGAGGTATTTGCTTCCCACAAGTAATACAATTATTAACTTTTTCTGACATCGGTATGGAGCAAGAAAAAAAGTTTCCCCAATGGGGTACTTAGCTTTAGTGAAGACTTCGGTTTTGAAACTCGAACATTTCAGGAGTCGGCCAACCGGCACTTGCGAACTGCTTCTGCTTCGGGTACCACGCGGCAAGAAAGACTAAAGAAAATGGCGTTGGCTGCTTGTTTTATACCCCTGACGTCATGGATGAGGAGACAACAACCGACGCAGGACCCAAGACTTTGGAATTCAGGCCGACTGAGGGCAATCTGCCAGCAAGATTACCCAAATGTAATGACTGCAACAGTGAAGCACGAAGAACATCAAGCTTCTGTGGAGTTTTAGTAGCACTGACAGCCCAAGATTTCTTTTTTATACAGTATTTGATGGAGGGATTGCAATCTTTTGTCTCCCAATCTTTGGGATGAAGAAACTGACTGTCAGGACTGAATAAAATAGACGACTGTAATAAAAGCAAAAGCATTTATTAAACTTTGAGCATTATCAGTAAGCACTTTTGTCCTTAATACAAACGGACTTCTTTAAGACTAAATAATGCTGATTAAACCCACACTTAAATACAAAAGTTGAGTAACACGACTTACTTTACTTGATGTTTTAACCCCTTCCTTTTCAAATAAGCCATAAAGTCTTTATGGTTATTCAGTGCTAGTGGTTAGCAGGCATTCAATCTCACCTGCCATAAATATTCATACCCCCCTAACTCATCTTCTGCATTACACATTTTATCAGACTCTTTGATTTTAAACTTATAGTCCTTGATCAAATTAGCCTTACATTTACTTGATTTCTAATGTTTGGTTAAAGCATTTCTTTCATCACCCACTTGTACAGCATGTTATGTATATAAATATGTTTATATAGTTCTCTGACAGAATGATCAACAAAAAAGGACAAGACTTGCACATCACTAAATAAACATATTTGGATTTACATGTATAACAACCCTTAATCTTAATACAGTAATTATTTATATTAATTTAACTTGACTCGGTGTATAAATAATCACATGGATTAAAATTAAAACATTTCACCATACCATATTTCTTACTTTTTTCACTGGGTCTGTTGAGTTTACCTTGAAAAATGTTTATAAAACTTTTGCCCCTTTTTTGTACAAAAACTGGATGATAACCCATTATTCTGTTTATTTCAGGGCAACTGCTGAAAATTTTCCAATTGTTGGTAATACTTAACAGCTCTTGTATCTATACTATTACTAACTTGCACATAAGTTTGAAAGTCCTCTTTTTAAAGCTTCTTCTCTGAACTTCTATATCGTTTTCTTATGCTACATAATACATTAAAAGAAGCGGACATCAATTCATCCAGGTATCCTCTACTTAAAAATTGTTGCATAGGTTCAAACCCTCATGAAAAAAATCTTGATCTCGAAGTTGCAAGCTCTCATGGTGGGAGAAGCCTATCTGATATGCTATAGGGATACAGGCAATGTATACACAAACCCTCAAAGGTTGTTTCAGAGTTATTTATTTATTTATTTATTTATTTCCAGTTTGATTACCGGGGATGTCCACTGGGCTCAAAGAGCCCATTTTCAGTGGAGGCCCAGGGAGAAAAACTCCATGTTACAAGCAATTAAACAAAAATTAAATAATACTAATTAATGAGAAAAAGTAGAAATGCATAATGACACGACAGTTCATAAACATATTTACAAAGTTGTACAGAGAACTATTTGTACAATAATTAAGTGATAGAGGCAAGAGAAGACTTCACAATTAAAGGGAAAGCAATTATTAGTTGAGGGTTAAAATTTGAATGTTGTATACTGAGGTTTAGCAGAAATGGAGGAGAAACAGGTGGGAAGTACACTGTTAGTAGAGCACAGATTATAGTGTCTGGAGTATTCTTAGAGAGGTGGTTGAACATTAATAAAAATGGAGTTCACACATGAAAGGTATGATTGCCATAGTTAAACTGCATCAGCTTAATATAGGTAGTTATTAAAGATTGTTTTCAGTAAGAGGAGATGAGATCAGGGACTATATCAGGCCATCACTCTCCCCATTTTTTATCCAGATCCTAAAAACAAGAGAGAAAAGAATCTGCACACACTGGATGTACACAGGCAACTTAAATATTATCTTGACATAAAAAAACTTCAGGAAAGCTAATAAGCTACTTATTTCCTATTATGGGACGAAGAAGGGTCAACCAGTGGATAAACAGACTAGTAGAAGACAACCACCTAGAAACAGTGTGTTTTGTTACTCATACAACATCAATCCATTCCAGGCAGGATTATGCACATTCCACTTAGCCTTAGCTTCTACAATGGCATACTGGAAAGGACTAGACTCTTGAAGCATTCTAGACACATCATCTTTCTCTTCTATCCATAGTTACAAAGCACTGCAAACAGGATTCTTTTTCTATGTCCAGGGATGGCTTTACTATGACCATTCTTCAGGGGTTCTGGACCCTTATCCTTTTCCTCCCAGGATGGAAAAGCTATGGTAATCTACCCACAGACTACTGCAGCAGTGCAAATGATGAGCATAGTGAAGTTGTTTAAGATGTATCCCCATAACAGTGCATGTTTGAATTCATCACCATTGCGGTAGCTGCATCCTCCTTGTTTATAAAATTTTAGTGAGATAAAAACTGGGTTTGGTTACATACATCTTGTTTTAGTTCAGAATGAGTTCCCAATTTCTGGTTGGGGGCAAGAAAGTCCTTAAGATTTTTATAGTCATGCTTGCTGTTTATTTAGCTCTCTCCAAAAAGGGCTTAGCCTAACATCAGCCAGAGTGAAAGAGTGGGACAGGATGAAAGTTTTTGGAAGCTGGCTATTTGCTGTACCCTAGGCAGGATACAAAACGCAGGCTACCGCAGCAGTGAATAATTCAAAAACCTACTGTTACAGGTAACTATAACTGTACTGTTATAGGCAAGTACAACTTACACTGCTATACTTTTACGGATCACATTTAAGAACCTTACATGATTTTTTGGGAGAATAGGTGTCCTGCAGCAGGCTATATAAGCTGACAGTTGCTCCTTTTTACAGTGATTTGGTGTTTAATGTGTTTAGTTGAGGGTCTCTGGGAACTTGCCTAGAGGTGATATGCTCCCTAAAAAACATGGAGATGCCACCATAGTTGCCTGAAGCATGGTACATGCAGAGCCCAGGTATGTATAGTGTGCTTTTTATACATTTTTTTTCTCCTCACAGCTGACAGTCAGCTTTCACCAGCTCCTCTCCTTATTCACTGAGCCTTCCCTAAGCTCAACCAGACTCATGTCTGGGGCTAAATCTCGTGGCAACCAAAAAGCTCTTGAGCTTCTCCCTTTCCCATAATGTTATGTACTCATAACATTCCATCTGTGTTGTCCATTTTCATTCTTCCTCAACTGATGGGTTTGGATCTGATCCCTCAGATTTGACTCAGCCATTGCTAAAGCTCGTGGCAACCAAAAAGCTCTTGAGCTTCTCCCTTACCCATCATACACCAACCTCAATTAATCCCCAGTCTTGTTTGCTGCCTTAGTAGAAAGTAAAAGATGGAAATTATTAGAGAGAAGCTATATCTGGAGCTTATAATAAAAACAGGAGGACATACAGGTCCACTAATCACTAATTCTTCCAGAATCCCTCAGGATGGGGGTTGGTGGGAAGTGTGGCGGAAGAATGAAAATAGACAACACAGATGGAACGTTAGGGTGAGTACAGAACTTCTTTATCTGATGTTGTCAATTTTCATTCTATCCTCAACTGATGGGACAGAGTCCCCAGCTACCCAACTTCTAGGACAGACTTTAGGAAGGATATTCCTGAGCACCACAGAACGTATGGATCCAAGCTGGCAACTTTTTTTCTAGCATCTGCTCCAAGCTCCTCCCCCTACCCATAATGCACTACCATCTCCTACCTTCCCTCAGATCGAGTTTGCTGCAAATAATTACATAAGCAACTCAGCCCAATGAACCAAAACCTGTAAAAACAGGACAAGGTCCGTGGGACGGAGGGAGGAAAGGTTGCAGAAAAATGAAGTATAAGTACTCAGATGGAACGTTATGGTGAGTACATAACTTCTTTATCTGAAGTAGTTAACTTAATTTTACCTGCAACCGAGTCCCCAGCTACTCCAATCCTGGGAGGCCCTTATGGAAGGATATTCCTGAGCACCGCAGAGCCAAAGGATGCTCTACCCCTAGAAATCAGATCTAATTTGTAATGGGAAATGAAGGTATGTGAATTGGCCCAGGTCACTGCTGCACAAATGTTGTCCAAAGGAACCCTAAACCAAAAAGCAGCAGAAGTTGCCATGGACCTGGTAGAGTAAGCTTTAACAATACCAGGAGGAGATAAACCTTTTGCTTTGGAGGCATGTGAAATGCAGAGTGATCCATCTGGCCAAAGAAACTTTAGAAATAGCTTTTCCCAGAAAAGCTTTGGAAAAGGAAACAAACGACTGGTCAGTCTTGCAGAATGATTTTGATCTATGAAGACAGAAGTGAAGTTGTCTATGAACATCTAACAAATGAAGTTTGTATTCACCTTTATTTTGGAAGTTAGGGAAGAAAACAGGCAGATTAATGGACTGATTTATGTTTGCTTCAGATGCCACTTTGGGTAAGAAGGAAGGATTAGTACGGAGAGAGACCCTATCCTTATGGAAGACCAAATAAGGAGGCACGCCAGACAGAGCTTGAAGCTCAGAAACCCTCCTAGCAGATGTAATGGCGACCAGGAAAGCTGTCTTCCAGGATAAAAATTTCAAATCCATCAAAGCTGCAGGTTCGAATGGAGGAGCTACCAATGCCTGTAAGACAAAGGTAAGGTCCCAAGGAGGCACTGAATCCTTGACAGGAGGATGCAACAGAAAAGTGCCTTTAAGAAAAGCCTTACACAGCCTAGAGGAGGCTAAGGCAATGTTGTCTTCACCAACATGAAAATTAGAAATGGCTGCCAATTGTACTTTCACTGTGGAGGAGCTAGCTCCTTGCTGAAAAATGCCAGACAAGAAATCCAACACCGCTGGAACAGGGACTGTAAAGAAATCTAGTTTTCTCTGTGAGGCCCAAATGGAAAAACGCTTCCATTTACTGTGATAAAGTTTCCTAGTGGAATCTTTAAGAGAAGCCACCAGAATGGATTTTATTGGGGATGAAAGACCGGGAGTCCTGGTAATCAACGGAACTGGAGCAACCAAGCTGTTAGCTTGAGGCTGCCCAGGTCGGGCGGATGGGAGATTAGATCCGGGCAGGGATCTAGAACCCATGGAAGAGCTAAGAGATGAGACCAAAGGAATGGGAACCAAACCTGACGAGGCCAGAACGGGACAATGAGGATAACTTTGCACCGCAGTCAGCAAGCTTTCTGAAGAAACTTCGGAGTGAGTGGCAATGGTGGATAAGCATAGAAATGCCTGGGGGGCCAAGCATGGACTAGAGCGTCTCTGGGGACTTCCCCTGGTGAGGGAATCAGAGCGAAGAACTTGCTGCACTTCGCGTTGGAAAAAGATATGAAGAGATCGCAGCAAGGCTGACCCCATGCAAGGAAGATCTCCTCCACTACTGACTGTTTCTGAGACCACTTGTACTGCATCAGAATAGCCCGACTCAATCTGTCCGCTAAAATATTGGAGTGCCTCGGGATGTGCATTGCTATCAGAAAACGACTGGTGGAGATTGTCCATTCCCACACTCTCATGGCCTAGCGACATAGGGGGTAGGATCTGGTTCCCCCCTGCTTGTTGATATATCAGACAACCGACATGTTGTCTGACTGAACTGCAATCAATCCGAGAGGAAGGACAGTGTGAAAGGCTTCCAACGCTAAAAGCACTGTCCTCATCTCTAGAACATTTATGTGCAACTTGGTCTCTGACTGGGACCACGTGCCTTGGACTGTCCTTCCCAAACAGTGACCCCCCCCCACCCCCTGAGTTGGGAGGCATCCGTGGTCACTGTGGCTTGGACTGGAGATGACGCGAAGGGGCGTCCTTCTAACATCTCCGGTGAATTTAACCACCAAAGAAGGGACGTCCTGCAGATGTGACTGATCCTGATCGGAAATTCCATGGGCAGGTCTAGCCAAGACCATTGAACAGCCAGAGTCCACTGAAGAACCCACATATGAAGGCGTGCACAAAGGAGAATAGATATGGAGGCAGCCATGGAGTCCAGTGCCCGGAGAATCTCGCTCGCCTTTGGAGATTTGAAGTTTGCTATCTGAGCTATGTGGCACCTGAGGTGTAAGATCCTGTCTGGAGTTAAGAATACCTTCGTCTGCAAAGTGTCTAGCCGTGCCCCTATGAAGTCTAGAACTTGTACTGGTTGCAATTTGAATTTCTGAACATTGACCGTAATTCCCAGTAGATCTGCCAATCGAATGAAGTAATCTCGAGCCAGACAAAGGTGATGCTTGTTGGGTGCAGCTAAGAGCCAGTCATCCAGGTAAGGAAAAGTACAGTTTTGTACCTACCATAAATGTAGATGTCCGAGAGGTATGCATCTGCAGTCCTAACAAATGGGTTGTCCTGCCTCAGGCAGCCCTTCGGTCGGCCGGATTCCAAAGTCTGGGTCTGGCCTCGGCTGATGTCGCACTTCACCCGACGTCATAGCTGCTGTCAATTGGGTATAAAGGCATCAGCCGACGTCATTTTCCTCAGTGTTTCTTGCCCCAGATGCCAGGTGCCCTCTAGGAAGGCTAAATTTGGATAAATGCAAATGATTCCAAACAGTAGAGAGCAAACAAACATAAACATGTATGTACATATATACAAACAAATACACCATAATAGATTCCCCCAGCTAGCTACAAGATGGGCAAATACCCTAGGAGTACCACAGAGGGGAAGGAGGGTGGGTAATCCTGACTGCAGATGCATACCTCTCGGACATCTACATTTATGGTAGGTACAAAACTGTACTATGTCCTTCAAGGATGCATCTGCAGTCCTAACAAATGGGTAGAATACTATAGCCAAACTTGGGGAGGAGGCACTAAGAAGATTATGGTGTAGTTAAGATCCCTTGCAAAACAGCAGTGGCAAAACCTGCTCGGGATCTGGAGTATAAAGGTAGATTATAATGCTTGGCAAATGTATGCACGGAGCTCTAAGTAGCAGCCTCTAAAATGTCTTTGGTAGCCACTCCTCGTAAAAAAGCTGTAGTAGTGGCTGTAGCCCTTGTGGAGTGAGGTCTGATGTTTTCTGGAATTGTCTTTCCATGAAAAGAGTAACAAAATCTAATGCAATTTCCTATCCATTTTGAGATTGTCTGTTTTGAAATTGCTTTTCCTTCCATTCCTGCTGCATATGCTACCAGAAGCTGGTCAGTTTTTCTATTGTTCTTGGTTCTGTCCAGGTAGTAGCAATTGCCTGTGAACATCCAAGGTATGTAGTAGTCTTTCCCCCTGTTCTGTGGGTTGGGGAAGAATGTTGGTAGGTGGATTGCTTGGTTCAATGATACCCTGGAGACCACCTTTGGCATAAAAGTAGGGTTAGTTCTCAAGGACACTCTATCCTGATGGAAGATAAGGAAGGGCTGTACTGCCATTAATGCCTGTAATTCAGAAACCCTTCTTTCTGAAGTGATTGCAAGCAGGAAAGCAGTTTTCCAAGATAAGAACTGTAATTCTGCTGTTGCTGCTGGTTCAAAAGGGGGAAGTGTTAACTTTTCTAGCACAAAGTTCAGGTCCCATGTAGGCAAAGGTGGCTTCCTAGGAGGCTTTACATTTTTTAATTCCTCTCAGAAACTGCCTGAGTAGAGGATGAGAGAAGACTGGAGGATCCATGTTATATTCTGCTGAAATTGCTGATGCATGAATTTTGATGGAGGAGTAAGCCAGGCCATTGTGGAAAAGTTCTGCTAAATATTCCAGGATGTTAGCTATGTTTGCCAATGATACATTTTCTCCTTTTGCTGCACTCCAAATGAGGTATCTTTTCCATTTTGCTGAATAAGTTTTCCTTGTGGAGGGTCTGCGAGCCTCCAGGATAATGTCTTTAACCCTCTGAGATAAGTCTGGGTTATTTTGTTTTATGTAAGATTCCAAGCAGCTAGCTGCAGTGTTTTCAAGTTTGGATGCAGGATCTTGAAGTTGTTCTGTGTTAGCAGCAAAGGAACTAGAGGTAGAGGCCATGCAGTTCGAGACATACTCCTCAGAAGCGGGTACCAATGCTGCCTCGGCCAGTCTGGAGCTATCAGTATGATCCTTGGGTGATTTTCTTTGATCTTCAGTAGCACTTTGTGCATCAAAGGAAGAGGTGGGAATGCATATGCTGTTAGGTTTTCCCAACTGAAGGATAGGGAGTCCACCTTCCAAGCAAGTGGGTGGTATGTCCTTGTGCAGAATTTTCTCAATTGGTGGTTGTGTGGGGATGCGAACAGGTCTATTTCTGGTAGCCCCCATTTCTTTGTAATGGATTTGAAGATGTCTGGATGCAGCATCCATTCGTGGGCATCCGTGGTAGTTCTGCTTAAGGTGTCTGCTAGTACATTTTCTTTTCCTGGCACAAATATGGCCTGGAGCTGAATGTTGAGGTTCAGGGCCACATTCCACAGGTCCATTGCCATCCGGCATAGAGGATATGAATGTGTGCCTCCCTGCTTGTTGATATACCACATAACCATGGTGTTGTCCGTCCTTATCAGCAAATGACCTTGTTGAAGAAACGGTCTGAATGTCTGAATTGCCTGTTTCACTGCCAGCATCTCTTTTTGATTTATGTGTAGGTTCAGCTGGTCCTGTGTCCATAGGCCTTGTATACACTTGTCTACCATGTGTGCCCCCCAACCGAGGTCTGAGGCGTCCGTGGTGATAGTCTGGCTTGGGTGAGGGCTGTGGAAAGGCAGTCCTTTGTTCAACTGACAGGCCTGAGCCCACCACAGGAATTCTTGCTTCAGGCATGGAATTATTGGAATTTGGGTTTCTAGGCTGTGCTTGTGCTGAGACCATAAATTCCTTAGGTACCATTGCAACTTCCTCATATGTAGCCTGGCATGTGGAATCAATATTATGTAGGATGCCATGTAACCCAGGGCTTGCAGGACTTTCCTTGCTGTAAGCTGGTTCTGCGTTGTTAATGCCATGAAATAGAGTGGTAGCTGTCTTTGCTTTTCTGCTGTGAGAAATGCCATTTGATTTGATGTGTCCAGTTCTGCACCCAAGAATGTAATCCTTTGGGATGGTACCAGCCTTGACTTTTTCATGTTGACTGTGTATCCCAAGGCTTGCAATAGGTGAATAACCTTTTCCAAATCTTTTGTTAATTTGATCTTGTTGTCCGCTTGTATCAGGCAGTCGTCCAGGTATGGATAAATTTGAATTCCCTGAAGCCTGCAATGAGCAATTACTGATGCCAGGCATTTCGTGAATACTCTGGGTGCAGTAGATAAGCCAAAGGGCAATGCTGAGAATTGATAATGCTCTGATCCTGCAAGAAATCTGAGGTATCTTCTGCAATCTGGTCGTATAGGGACGTGCAGGTATGCCTCCTTGAGATCTAGAGTCACCAGCCAAGACTCCTTGCCCAGCATGGGAAGAAGTTGCTGTAGGGTCAGCATTTTGAATTTTGGAACAATGAGATATGTGTTCAGAGCGGACAGGTCGAGAATAGGTCTCCATTGGTTTTCTTTTCTTGGTACCAGGAAAAGTCTGGAATAAAATCCTTGTCCTTGTTCCATAGACGGTACCTTTTCTATAGCTCTCATCCTTAGTAAGTGGTTGATTTCTCCTAGAGCGTTTGTTCTTTGGTTTGGTGGTAGGTTTGGCATTCCTCTCTTCCTTGGTAGAGTATGGAAGTGAAACCTGTAACCTTTGTCTATTGTCTGTAAAATCCTGACCAATTCTTCGAAGGCCAATTTCTACTAAATCTAGGAGGCTGGACCTGTAAGAAATCCTTGACTGTTTGGACAGATTTTGCTTTTTCTTCCACCTTCTTTAGCACTAGCTGTGCAGGGGAGCCAAACAAACTGAGTTTCTCCATGGGAGCATCTAGGAGCTTTGCTTTTACATGGTCTGGTAATGATTGCTCTTTTAACCATGCATGCCTTCTGATCACTGTACCAGTCATAGCTGATCTAAAGGAAGCCTCCAGTGCATCATAGCCGCATTTTAAGGAATGATTACTGACCTGCTGAGTGTTATGTACCAAATCCTGAAGGGACTTACGGTCTATAGGTTCAGGAGAGGATAGTTTTTTATTTAGCTGGGCTAACAAAAATTCCTGATACTGAATCATGTGGAATTGACAGTTTAAGGCCCTAGCCGAAAAAGTAGCAGAAGTATAATTTTTTTTACCCCATCTCTCTAATGCTCTAGATTCTCTTTCAGAGGGGAGGGGGTTTTTGGCAGTTGCTACAGCTTTGGGGCCCTGGGAAATAGTTTCAGGATCTGCAATAGGAGCCTTATACAAGTGATAATGTGTGTTCGGGACCCTGTAGTATCTGTCGGGCTTAGCAGGGGCCGGGGGAAGAGAGTCAGGGGCAGTACAAGCATCATTAAATGCATCATCCACAACTGTTAGTACTGGAGGAATGGCTAAAGGCCTATGCTGTGGCAAATGTAAAAAGGTCCTTAGCCGTTTCCTAGAATCTGAAAAATCCTGGCCCTGCCATTGAAATTGCTCTCTCATAGCATGCAATGTTTCCCCAAAAGAAAATTCCTCAGGAGGAGAGGCAGAAGGAATGGAGTCTTCTGCGTCAGAGTCCTCATAAGGAGAATAAGGACCTTCTGGAGGATTAGAGTTTTCTGAATCATCAGAGGAATAATCCGTAGAAACTGGTTCAGGGGGCTCTGCTCTAGGCCTCTTCTCTGGAGGGGGATGAGAGGGCCTGTCAGGGTGAGGTTGGGATCCCCTGATCAAAGAAATGAGATCCTCTGCCAGGCTGAGCATTTGTGAACTAGAGCTAGGCCTGTGTGAGGGGGTTTTAGCAGGCAAGGCCTTAGAAGATTTAGCTGCTTTAGCCCTAGAGAAAGCCTTGATAGACATGGATGCAGGTTGCCTAGCAGCTCCACGTGCAGGAGTAGATATGTCTAAAGGAATAGTATCTGATAAATCCTGGGTGCCTGCTACAGCAGGAGAAATTTCAGTAGCAGATTCAGCCATGCTGTGTGAGGCCTCGGCTGTGGGAGGTATAAGCCGAAGGAAGAACCGAGGACTCGGTTTCAGCCGAAACCGAGACACTCGCGGCTGGCTTAACCGTGGTTTCGGCCGAAACCGCGGACCGCGAGTGTCGGTCCTTTTCCTTACGCTTTTTAGCTAATTGTGAAGTCGGAGTCTCCGACGGCATTTTGTAAGCAAAAGCGGGACCAAAAAACTCCTCCGCAAACTCCGACCGACGTCTAAGTGTCCGTCGGTTGAAGGAAGCACAGGCTAGACAAGCTGCTACGTCGTGGTCTGGGCCTAAGCAAGGAAGGCAGTAAGAGTGGAAATCCTTATGAGGTATTTGTTTCCCACAAGTTAAACAATTATTTACTTTTTCTGACATCGGCTGAGGCAAGAAAGAGTCCCCAACGGGGTACTTAGCTTTTTAGATGTCTTCGGTAGTAGAAATCTCTGGATCTGACCGACCGGCACTTGCGAACAGCTTCTGCTTCGGGCACCGCGCGGCAAGAAAGACTGAGGAAAATGGCGTCGGCTGATGCCTTTATACCCAATTGACAGCAGCTATGACGTCGGGTGAAGTGCGACATCAGCCGAGGCCAGACCCAGACTTTGGAATCCGGCCGACCGAAGGGCTGCCTGAGGCAGGACAACCCATTTGTTAGGACTGCAGATGCATCCTTGAAGGACATCACCTGAATACCCTGAAGCCTCAGGTGAGCCACTACAACTGCCATTACTTTGGTGAACACCCTAGGGGCTGTGGTGAGACCGAAGGGTAGGGCTCTGAACTGAAAATGACTGGCTCCCAGCCGGAAGCACAGAAACCTCCTGGAGCTTCTGTGGATCTTGATATGGTAGTAAGCATCCTGGAGGTCTAACGAGCACATCCAGTCGCACTCTCGGAGATGAGGTAGAATGGACTGTAGGGTGACCATCCGGAATTTCTGTTCGGCTACAGACAGGTTCAACGTTGACAGGTCTAGAATGGGCCTGAGGTCCCCTGTCTTTTTTGGCACTAAAAAGAACCTTGAGTAGATGCCTGATCCAGACTGATCGGTGGGTACCTTTTTGATGGCTCGTTTGAGAAGCAGCTTTGAAACTTCTGAAGCTGCGGCCTCCCTGTGAGTAGGTGGAACATCCGGGAGGTGTTTTGAAATATTTGGAGAGGCAACAAATGGGATAGTGTAACCTCTGGATATAATCTGTAACACCCAGCGATCTGTCATAATGGACTCCCATGCTGCTGGGTGTAAAGACAATCTTCCCCCGACTGCCTCCAGAGTAGGGCTGCTGACCGGGTCTATCAAAAAAAGGTTAGTTAGATCCAAAATTACTGGGACCCCCTCTACCTCTGGGTCGGCGTCGATCCTGTCCCCCTCTGCCTATGGGGGAATAGTTGTCCTGAGAATTCCGGGAAAACAGAATTTCAGAACCACATCTTCTTCTGCCCTCTGAGTCCTACAGAAGGACAGCTGAGGGTTAGAGAAGCAGATCCCAAAGGCAGACAGTCTTCCTGTCCTTTTCGCTCTGGACAAGTGTGTCACGTACTGTCTTCCCAAAAAGGGAAGAACCGTCGTAGGGAGAGTTAATAAACGATGCCTTGAAAGGGTCCATGAACTGACAACCTGGGCCAGGCATGAAGCCTCATGGCTATGCCTATTCCAGCCGCCCTAGCTGCTCCTTCCGTGGCATGGGAAAGGAGCCGCATAGACATGTCTGAGACTGACTTCAGAGTACACATTTTTGCAGAGAACAACTGTTTGTCCTGCGGCGATACAGACTCTGAGGGCGACTCAGCGAATTCCGATGCAAGGTCTCGCTGAAGCCGGATGACATGTGCCAAATAGTTCAGCGCACAGATTGAAAAGGTCGCTGAGGAATAGACGTGCTTCCCACACCTATCCACCGACCTGAACTCCTTGTCTGGAGGGTGGACTGAGGAACTCTCCTGTGCTAGTTCCTTCTTGGTGGCTGCTGCGACCCACATAGCATCAACTGGGGCTCCTTTTGACCAAGGTTATCTGTCAGAAGGGGGAGATAAAATTTTGTCAAGGCATTTGGGGATGGGGTCTACGGTGTCAGGCTCTTTCCATGCCCATGTGGTGATAAGGTCCACCAAGGGTCCGCTGGCGGGGACACCCAGGAAGTAGATGGGCCCGTGCCAAAGGCCTCCAGGAACACTGACTCATCCCCAGAAAGTTTTGGGGCTGACCAACTCTGGCGGAGGATCTCCATGATTTCTCCGAAGGAGATGTCTTCAGGAGGTGACCTGGGGGAACCTTCTCCATCTAAGTCAGTGTCTGTAGTGAGGGACTCGGGGGAGTCCAAGTGCCTCCTTTTGCACTTGTGCTTATGGTGACCCTCTTCGGTGGGACTCTCAGAAGAGGATTCCGAGCCACAGGGGGTTCCTCAGGGAAAATAACCTGGGGATCCTCTGGCACGGGCTGTATCTGAGACAGGATGAAGGGAGTAGTCGCCAAATCCAGGAGTGTCTGGGTGGAATCCGAGGGGATTGGCTGGGGTCTCAATCCCTGGGAGGGAACCCTCTCCACCACTTCGAAGGCTGAAGGAAAGCGGACCTCTTTGGCACCCAGCAAGGAAGACGCCTTCCCCGGATCCGAAGCGGGGACCGGAGCCAAAGCAAGGGTAGCCTGAGGTCCGAGGAAACGGGTCAGATCCGAAAAGGGTGGAGCCGAAGAATCCATCCCCTCGGGTCCGACTCCCTGTCCATGGCACCGAGAGTCACTTGGATCTGAACTAGTCGGATCTGAGGAACTCAAAATAACAGTCGTGGAGTACAAGTTGGAGGAACCATCTGCGCTGAGCTACCAGCTCCGAAAAATCCTTGGATCCATGAGCCCCAAAGCACGGATTGGGGAAGGAGAGATGGGGTGGAAAAAGGGCATGGAGGTCCTCCCTTCAGAAGGAGAGGGACCTGGCAAGACTCCCATCTGTACTTGGATCTAAATCAATCTCCACATCATCCTGTCCATGTCCAAGTCCGATAAGCTCAGAGTCTATCGCGAAGAGGCCACTGACTCGGATCTGGCTGGTCTGAGCAATGACGGGGAGGAAGGCCTTGAATCCGAATGTTCCAGCGGCTCCGGTGAGAAATGAGGAGACCGGAGCCATGGAGAAACTGACCTCATGGCCTTAGTAGGGGGACAAAGATAGAGTTCCCTGTTCGGGGATCTCTTGCGAGGTCTGTCCTTTCTCTTGTCCCTATCCTCTTCGCGCCTTTCTCTGTCCTTTTCCTTGTCAGCCACGCTGACTGTAGATTTGTCTTTACTTGACCTAGCACAAGAAGAAGAGAGAGTTTGAGTCCCTGTCTGGGTGGGATGTTGAGCAGTAGGTACTGAGGCCGTGGTAGACTCCAGCATGGATGTGGGGAGAAGGCCTTTAGCTACTAATTTGGCCTTCCGATCCCTGAGGGCCCAAGGATTGAACCCGGTGCAGATAGAACATTGTGTGGACAAATGTGCTACTCCCAAGCAAATAACACACAGTGTGACCATCAGCCAGGGAGAGCTTATGGCCACACACTGTGCATTTCCTGAACACAGATTTTGGCTGATCAGCCATGGTCCTGCACCAAAAACACACTACCTACTAAAAAACACCACACACAAACACAGGTAGGGAAGGGCAGGCCTTACAACTACTCTACCGAATTTAACAAAAACTTTTTTTTTTTTTTGTTTTGACTAACCGACGAACAAGTGATATACTAAAGGGATGAAGGGAAATAATCAACTCAGACACACAAAGAGACTAAGTATTAATAAAACTTACTATCCCTGAGCTCAGAGTGAAGGAGACCACGATGCACACTACTGGTGCGGCAAACGAGATCTGAGGGAAGGTAGGAGATGATAGTGTATTATGGGGTAGGGGAGGAGCTTAGAGCTTGAAGCAGATGCTAGAAAAAAAGTTGCCGGCTCGGATCAGAATACCCACAGGTTGCAGATAAAATGAAGTTAACTACTTCAGATCAGTTGATCAGAATTTTTTGTGCTATGCAAGTAAAAATGCAACTGTCTATTGGCATCCAATAAATATAATACTTAAAAACCTTTGTTAGAAAATTTGGGAAATAATACTGGCAAATTAATATATTGATTTATATTGGATTCTGACACCACCACCTTTAGAAGAAATGACTGGTTGGTATTTAAGGTAACGCTGTCTTTTATGGAAAATCAAGTATGGAAGTTTTTAACACAATGCTTGGATCTCAAAAATACATCTGGCTGAGGTAATAGCCACTAAGAAAATTGTCTTCCATGCAAGATATTTGAGTTTGTATGTAGCGGAGGGTTCAAAGGGAGACTGTGTAAGGGACTACATCATAATGTTTAGGTCCCAAGGCGGGGCAGGATCTTTTAAAAAGAGTGGCCTTAAGAGTAGAGTGCCTTTCAAAAAGGCTTTGCTGAACATATGGGTCGCTACAGAAGAATGGCTTATTCCAACATGAAGATTGGAAATCGCTGCGAACTGTACTTTAACAGTAGAAGAACTTGCTCCTTCAAAAAGATGTGCCAGAAATTCCAACATATTATGAATGGGGACTGAGAAGGGTTCAACATTACAGTTTTGAATCCCAAAAAACAAATCTCTTTCATTTGCTGGAGTATAGTTTTCTGGTGGAAGGTCTATGGGAGAATAAAAGAATATGACAGACAGGAGAAGAGACCATAGGTTGTCTGGCTATTAATGGAACTGGAGGAACCAGGCAGCCAGCCCATGATTCACTCTGTCTGGCTGTATTCATGCCTCTTCGGTAAGATAGGCAGTCCAGAGTTGGCTCCAGAAACCAAGGTGGTTGAATCAGGTGAGGCCAAAGGAAAGAAGGAAGGAAAACCAAATTTGTCAAAGCCAATAAGGGGCAATAAGGATGACCTTGCTGTTCAACTTGGCAGCTTTCTGAAGAAATTTGTGTATTAATGGAGTGGAAGGATACGTTTAAAGGAGACCAGGGGGCCAATTGTGAAGTAGAGTGTGCCTCAGGGATTCCCCCTGTGCAAGGGATTAGGGCAAAGTAGCTGCTGCATTTGTTGTTCAGGGGGAATGGGAGTAGATCACAGCAAGGCTGGCCCCACTGTCAGAGGACTGTTTTTGCAATCGTTTTGTTGAGGGACCATTCCTGAGGTAGAACAATGCACCTGCTCAATTTGCCCGATATCCTG